>NC_056747.1:67202590-67240090 GCF_019279795.1 Protopterus annectens
GTGTGGGACCTCAGCTTATTAACATACCCAGTTTGCTAATTTAGAAAAAATTGTATATATGGTATGAGGTTAAACAAAGATTGCAGTCCATGCGAGTCTTTTGATGTCCACCATCAGTCTGTGTAGCTGCCAGTAATCAA
This sequence comes from Protopterus annectens, assembly GCF_019279795.1. Taxonomy (NCBI): domain Eukaryota; kingdom Metazoa; phylum Chordata; order Ceratodontiformes; family Protopteridae; genus Protopterus; species Protopterus annectens. The sequence goes on from NC_056747.1 coordinate 67,202,731, forward strand.
TTCTGCTATATGCTGACTCACATATGTGTCTTTCCTGGAAGACCAAGTGATAAGAAGATCTTATAACTTTTCCTTCTGTATGGATGAACCTTCAGCTGTCTGACTACATGCCGAAAATTAAATGAAAAATCTACAAATAACTGCAAGATAGCCATATAAATCCTCATGGCTCATTATTGCAAACACTGACGCATCAGTTTAGCATTTAGCTCATTTGCCACTGATTCTGTGAAGATCATAAGACTATTGGGCCTAACACTGCATGGGATGCTTAGATTTGTATAGCAGTGCTGCTGTATTTTAGACTGGAGAAAATTAGTTCTTTGGTGTGGTTCAAAAGATGAATGAAAACCTAAAGTACCTGCTTGATTTGGAGGAAGAAATATATCCTCTATCACTTGTCAGTAGTGAACAGGCATTCAGACATAATTATTAAAAGCAAGCCAAATCATGCTTGCGATTTATATCAAAATAGTCAGATGTGCATATCACAAACAGAAACACATGCAGTGAAATGAAAATATGCATTTTAGTATCTCTAAAAAATCTGTCTTGAGATTTCTTTTCCACTTTTCCTCCCAGCCATTACTTATCAGAACAATTTTCCCATAACATACTGCATTCTGATTTATATTCAAAAGCTAGATTTATTTCATGGTAGCATAATTCTTGTGGTGAACATATCACTTCACCTATTTCGCTATAAAATAAAATTGAGAGTCAGTTTTATTACCTTAAAATTGATGACAGTGCATCATATAGTTTCAAAAACAACACTAGCATAACAGTGACTAGGTCACCTAGCACTCTGTGAAGTTCCCCAAATTTACATTTCCTTTAACTTTCAGTTACAGACCAAAAAAGGATTTTCCAACCTTAAAGATAGTAGTGAGAGAAAACTGATCCGCCATAACAAGTGACTTCCTACAGTTACTACAACATGTTCACACACTAAGCACATCCACCATTACTCAAATGCAGTATCGGCATTCTTTTATGAAGTTACGATAACAATGGTACTGGTATTGCACTCATGCCATCAGCACCTGCCGATCACACCACACGATAGCGCGCACCTAGAAAAGTTGCTTGACCATAGTTATGGCTCTGCCCTACATGTTTAAATAGCATCAGAAAAAATGTCTTATTTATTGTGGTCCCCATGCTATCCATAGTTTTATCCCAATTCCCTTTATTTCGGAGCAATACTTTTTTTTTTTAGTTTCTCCAACATTTGCAGAAGTAGCAGACTCTGAACAGAAACAGCAAATGATGGGAAATAAGAATGCAAAATGGTTGCAACTAAATAGAGAAGGACATGGTCATGGCAGCAAACCAGTTTAACCAGAAGAAACTGAATACTGAGAATGAAGCAAAAGTTAACAGCTTCACGCTTCTGGGAGGTGTGGCTGATGAAAAGTGTGAATGAAGAGGTCAAAGCTAGAAGCAGTGGTGCTGCAGAGGTAGTCTGTCACAGAAGAATACGAAAGAAGCTGAAAGGTAAAGTGCACAACTGCTAAAAATAAATGCACTGGGTCTCCAACCTGCCATGATCAACCTGAAAATCGACCTCAAACTAACCTATTTACACTAGAAATGTCTACAACATCCATCAAAAAGTATCTCCTCCTTAAACTGAAGTCAGCTACTCTAGCAGCTGATAACCTGCCAGTAGAGTACATCATAGTAGCAGCTGAGGCCTTAGCATTTCCTGTCTTCATCTTTATAAATAGATCCATTAGTGAGTCATATGTCCTAACAATATGAACACAATCATTGCACTGCTACATGAAGGAGGAAGCTGCACATCTATAGCTGTTCTTTCACCTGTCTCAAACATCATTCAATGCTGCATGCATACTCAGAGCCTCCAAATTCTACCCAATAATAATGTTGTCTCACATATCCAACATGTTTTCTGCCCCCACCATAACACTACTGCCCTGCTATCATTTTCAGACAATGTCAGTCAACATTGTAACCCAGGTAAATCAGTATCAGATATTTTTGGACTTCTCCAAGGCATTTGACACTCTTCTGCAGCCAAAAGTGATTCAGAGCCTAGCAGAACTTAATTTATCTCACATAATATTATTATGGTTCAAGTGCTCCCTAAGTAATCACACCCAAGCTGTGAGCTGGTAAAATGCTTTTTCCTTCTTCCTCCATCTCTAAAGATGTCTCCAAAGAGTCCAGTCTTGGACTCCTGCTATTCACCATAAACATTAAAAAGGTTAATGCTGTCACATTTCAGTCCACAATGATTCAGTATGCAGATGTTGCTGCAATCATTTGTTTACCAGCTTCCTTGGGCCACCCACAGACCATTGGTAAGGAGTCCTATTCAACAGTTCAACATTGGATGGAAAATACTCACCTTACAGCTAACACTGTCTCTTAAGCCAGTTCCCAAAACTTGAATAGTTTTATTATTTCCTCTCCTCAAAACATTAAACTTGACTGAGTTTCCAACACCTGGCTGCTTGGTATAAAACTTGATGCTAAGCTGAAGTATTATATCAGTACTAGTAATATCATAAAGAAAGTTGTAAATCAACCGCATATGCTTATCTCCTAACAATACTACAGTATTCTTCCCCTTTCTTCACTACTACTAACAATACTACTATACTCTGCCCCTTTCTTCACTACTCCAAACAATACTACTGTACTCTGTCCCTTTCTTCACTACTACTAACAATACTACTGTACTCTGCCCCTTTCTTCACTACTAACAATACTACTGTACTCTGCCCCATTCTTCGCTACTCCAAACAATACTACTGTACTCTGCCCCTTTCTTCACTACCACTAACAATACTACTGTACTCTGCCCTTTCTTCACTACTCCTAACAATACTACTGTACTCTGCCCCTTTCTTCACTACTCCAAACAATACTACTGTACTCTGCCCCTTTCTTCACTACTACTAACAATACCACTCTACTCTGCCCCTTTCTTCACTACCACTAATAATACTACTGTATTCTGCCCTTTCTTCACTACTCCTAACAATACTACAGTACTCTGCCCCTTTCTTCACAAGTCTGGACAGCATCTTCCTAGGAATACTGGAGCAATGCTACAATAAAATTGCTAAAATTCACTGCTAATTTGCCTAACAGATTGCATCACTGCCTTGCACCTTCAAAAATAAACTGATTGGAATTCCTAAACTATTTTAAATTTCTTCATCTAAAAGCTACTTATAGCATACTTTACCACCAAGATGAATGTCTTTCCCTGAATATCCCCTTGCAGTGGTATAACCCCAACAGACCTCTCTACTCTGAAGATAAACCCTTGGCTCAACAATTTAAATTCCAGAAATCATCAGGGGATGCTCTTCACTCCAGTCACATCTCTAAGATATGGAATGCCACATCCAGCCCACTTAGAGAAATAAACAATAAGCTCAGCTTAAAAAGAAACTTCAGCACTTGTCTCCTAAATGCTATATTACTTCAATGCTCTATCCCAACTAGCTGACTAATTACTATCCTACCTAAGTTTCTGCTTAAATATATCTCTCGTTCTTACTATCCATCTTGACTACTCTGCTCTATTTACATCCTCCCCTCTTACCTACCTTTTAATTTCACTTCCAACACAAATGCCTCCCCCCTCTTCTACTTTCCTAAGATCCATATGCTACTAGCTTGGAACCACCAAATATTGAAAGCTGCTTTTGACATAGTCACTGACTGATCTGTTATGTAATATTCTTACCTCATTGTAAGATGTGTGTATATTATATATGCATGCCTGTATGTAGCTGTCACATCTTTTGCCTAATGATTATGTTACATCCAATTTAAAAATATTTATATTGATAAGGAAGCCCCTATCAACACTTAATATAATGAGAAATTAAAAAAAGACATGGTGGAATACGTGTATAAATACATTATATAACAAAAGAAAGAAGTTTAATGCTTATATTCTGCCTTCCTTAAGACCATACTTAAGAAAACTAGTAACAAACTTAAGGTTACCATTAGGAAGCTCACAGCTGAAGATGAACTTAAAGTAGCTATTGAGTAAAACATAAATTAAAATCTTTCTTTCTTTGACTATGACAGGAAGTTATGAAGTTACACCCAACAATGTTCAGAGCTAGTCTGCATAGCTACTGCACACTCAAGTGCAAAAGAAATACCTAAAATCCTTGATAAAAAATCCAGTGCAAATTTTACTCTGCCCATAGTTGTAGCTATTCCACAGGTTACGCAATCCAAGCCACTAACTTTAATTACCAAGGAACAAGTTCTCTTAGCTTTCTCAAAAGTTAAAAAAACTTCATCGATAACTAAATACCGTTTTTAATCATAGTTTCTGGTTTAATGTCTCATTTGGTGGAAAGATCAAAATACTAAACAGATATATTGGTAAATCTTTTTTTTTTTAATATCTTGCTTGCTCTTTTTTCAGGGTCCCCTTTCTTGTTCTGCTTCCAATATACTACATCAGCCAGAGATTTCAGTCTCAGTGCATAAACTCTGTTCTGAAAATTATAACATGCATGTATAAACATTTGTATTAACTTGTAATCTTCGACAAATGATCTGCATAACATAATATAATAGGAATGCTTCACCATGTCTCTCACTCAGTACCTCTACAGTCTACCAATAAAATAAAAGAGTTGATTTACAGGCTGAGTAACACTTAACTTAAAGAACATCCGTATTTCACATTTGTATTTATCCTGATGATTAATTTCCCTAAAACACGATCTAACCATTATGTTTTATTGAGTACATCAAGATAAAAAGAAAATGAAGTCAGTGTAATTCGCACTTCGATCAGACAGTAGCTACGCATTAGTATAAGTCTTGCGGTATTGTCATTTAACTAACTGCTTATTTCTTCCTGTAAACAAAATTGCTAAAGTGCTCAAACTTCTACTTTGTTTTGTTAAGCAAAAGTAGTCTAAATGTTTAAATATTTGTTGAATAGATATCTTTATTTCTCAAAATCTTTGCTTAAGAATTAAGGAAAAAGTCAAAAATAATGCAGGGACAGAGGTCCAAAAAATCTGGGCATTTTTTAAAAATATTACTTATTGTAATTCACTTAGAGAAGTAAATAGAATAGCATCTTTTGCATTTGCAGAACAATTAGAAATGTTAGACCTTAATGTCTTCCTTTATTGACGGGTTGTAGCCTTCAATGATTTACCAGAAAAACAAGCATTTTATGAAGGACAGATCAAATATATAAGCCAAAATTAGGGACATTCTGCAAAATTCTGGATAGCTGAGAGGTATGTGCTTATCTCAAACTAAAATAAAAAAACAAAACCATCCTAATTTTTTATTATTTTTTTTTTTTATTTTACAGTTTGATAACTGGGTAGGTGAGTTGCCTTATAGACCTTTTTTATCCATGATCCATTTATAATTGTATAAAGTATCAATTTTAAGTAATTTAGTTAGGTATAAGAGGTATAGGAAGTTAATTATATAAGCAGTGTTGTGAAAATAGTACAAATTATAAATCAAGATGCAGTGTAACAAGATGACTACATACAGACATTCTCAGACAATATGAACATCTGCTGTTATGAAATACCAAATTATCCAGTGTCACGAAAGCAGCTGCACTTTGATTATGTAAATTATGTAGGCCTGAACTATTTCATTTTTTTTTTATTTCTTATGGTACTTGATTCCATATCGCTAATTCCATTCTTATAAGGGCTTTTTATAAAATTGCCAGTTTGAATCTGGATCTGACCAAAGGGATTATACTTTCTTGGCTGCTCCTAAGAAAGTAGCTTTGACTTCTAACTTGAAGTATTCTTTCAATATTAGAGTATTCATTAGGTAAGTACTTCTGCAAATAATTGGTAGCCAGATGGCTTTTCATACAACATGCAGTGGTGGCTGTTAATGCCAGCAGAAAAGTGTTTTTTATTTCCTACTATTGGTCTTTTTTATAATTTTTTCACAGAGAAAGGGAATAAGAATAAGGACATATTCAATTTTAGGAATTAGGACACTTGCCTACTTCAGTGAATAGGTGTGAGAGTCTATAAAAGTTTTAGTTGTAGCATTACCTCATCAAAGATCTTATATGTAAGACTATTAAAGTTTAATGAAGAGTCAGAAATTACACCAAATATTTTTTATCTGTAGCCATACCGCTCAACTGTCCCTGTTTTTGACTCACAGGGAGGTAGGCCTAATGATTAAGGTGCAGATTTTGATTCTGGCATGGGGTAATTGGCTAGACTTAGTATGAACCTATGAACATTTTAGCTCTGTCCCTCTTATTCCTTCCTAAAATTAGTGACTTTTGGAAGAAAGGTGGTGAATTACATTTAATGAATAATGACAATGATTAAGACGTGTAGACTTCTTTTACTTCAGAAAATGTATATTCATTCATATGATCTGATTCTGTCAATGTCTCAAGTTAATAGCACTAATATTTTAAAACTGTCCCTTACTGTCCCTGATTTTTTGTGGATTTGTCCCTGATTCTGTTGAAATTTGTCTCTGGTTGAGAGCTATGTCTGTAACCTTTGTATTTAATTCCCTTTTTAAGTCCTTTAAAAGTGCAGGAGGTAATGTTCATATGTTCAGTCACACACTATCACATCTGCTTGAGTTCATGGTAGCTCAGGTGGATGTTAAAGATCTCGCAGCACCTGTAAAAAAAGAGTAGGGGAACTCTCCCAGATGCCCTGGCCAAATTTCTTCTGTTAGTATAAATGCCACCTGCAGTTTCTTCTGAACATAGGGCACTAGTCTAGCGGGACAAATGCGGTCAACAAAAAGGATAAATAAAATAAGTAAATGTAGCTGATTACAGCATTCTCGTTGTGTTTAGAGTTTGCATTTTACTATGGTGATTTGTTCCTGATACACCAGAAGATTAAGTGTATCTTTTTAGCATTCAACAGTTTATTTTCCGTTTTAGTTTTCAGAATTGCTTTTAACACAACTAATGTTCCCAGCAGATCATGTACGTCATCTTTAGCACATGAATGCCTACACACTGATTTTTCATGCCCTTTTAATTCAATGCTATGCAAGGGTTGCGTTCCCTTATTTTATTTTAACCTCCAGACTAACATTGTTTTTGCCTGCACTTTGCTTTCACCAGCCAGATAATTTTTATCCACATTACAATACACTGAGCAATAATTTTTGGCAAGGAATTACAATCATTTTTTGTTTACTCAGTTTATGTTGCCACTAGTTCTTTCTGTTATAATTTTTATTGAACTTCGACAATACTATGTGAATGTATATGGCAGTTTTCTCTGGGTACTGACTTAATCACAGGTTTGAATAATACTTTAAACATTAAAAGGCACTACGTAGCCACAGATAACCCCTAAATAGCCACTTCCTTTTTGATCCTAGTAACTTGTGTGTGCTAAACTCCACCCTGCTTATATTTGTTAGCACTAACCAGTTTTACTACTATTTTATTGCTTTAACCATGGGTTGCAGAAAATATTTCTTTTTACTTAATCATAGAATTTATTGGCTGTTTTTACTGACTGCTTCACTATATTTAGTGGTCCACACACTATGTACTCACTCATTACAGTTTTTTACTGAAGAAGTTCTTGATGCTAATACAGAACAAAAGCACTCAGCACTGACTCAGCTTAGTTCTTTTCTCCAGGGTGATAGAAGTTCTTTACTTTTTTTATTTAAGTTTACTTTACCAGTTTAAAGTTTCAGTTATTTATTATAAGATTCTGACATTAGTTCTGGAGCTATTGATTTGGAATTTGTTACTGTTCAGCCAGTTGCAAAGGTTTGTAAATTGAGGCTGAATGACATTTTGAAAAGACTAACAAAGTTAATCTCAAGTTTTGGTGTATAAACCACTGATCCTACCTCATTGCTGTGCAAACTGATAAGAGACTTCCACTTTTTCTACAAGAAAAGCATATTAAAAAAAAAGATGTAAATTAAATGAAGCATGCAAAATCATACTATTGGGAGGGTGGCCTAATGGTTAAGATGTTTGCCTTACAAACACAAGGTACAGGGTTTGAATCTCACAGGGGATAATTGGCTAGGCTTAAAATGGCTTGCAAGGGCAATTAGCCTAGTACTAACCTATGAATATCCTATGAATAATGGGACCATAAGCTGCTGCATATAAAGTTATTCCCACATTTCAATTAATCATTTTTAGTTAATATTATCGAATATGTTTGGTAATAACTGTGAGCTCTTCTATAGGTTATTGCTGTAACATTCTCAGCCTTTGTTCCAGAATCAGAATTTTGCAGCATTTCACAAAAGGCTGTGAAAATGGAAGGGGGAGGGAATGAAGTTTCATGTCCTGATAGTTTTCCAAGGAAAGTTCTTATAGTCACATTATCTTGCAGCTTAAAACCACTGTCTCATTTGAAAAAAATGTGATGACATATATGTTCTCTGGTGGAAATGGATGTTCTACTGGTTAATGAACTGTAATTCCATAAGTGTCCTTCCTTTAGCCAAAGAGACTGATGAGCCAAATACAAGTCTCTGTTCTCCTTAGGAAATCATTGTCTATGCAATTTCTAAGTATGCACCAGGTGTGATTCCCTTTTTTATAAAATGTCTCCCTTTTTGCAAGTTCATAACACCATGGAGTTGGTATAAATATATACACGTAAGTTTGGGAGGGTGGAGGTCTTGCCTGCCATACTGGGGGCTCAGGGGGCTTGCTCCCTGCAAAAATAACAGTTACAGTTAAGTTATTCAACCTTTTGTATTTCAGGGGTTAGATTTCAGTGTTTGTGATGCATGTGTTTTTTGTTTGGGGTCGACATTTCAATAGAAACAGTGTAAAGTTTTAAAACCCCATAACAGTCCTGTTTATCATAAATCGTGTATCAGGAAACTACACCAAGCAGATGTTTAGAATATATCTTTACAGCACTTCCTTAGTGTACTCAAGGTCACTTAGTTTAACTAGTGTTGTATGGTTCTACAGAGAGAGACCCTCTTTTTTTTTTTTTTTTTGTAGTTAGATCTCTCTGATGTACTCCTAACCTCACAAGTGCCTGTCTCCTGATCAAAGTATGTTCATTTTTACATCAGCTCTTAAATGCAACTTTAGCTATAAAGCCTAACTTTGTTTTCTATAATAAAGGATTCCAACTGTCAGCAAAGAATGAACCTTAACTTCCTCTAGTACCCAATACTGTAAAGATTTCTCCATTACTTCCAGTCGGTCACATTTGTCTGTTTGCTCACCGAAACATCTTGAAGTCGGATTGCTAAATGAAAATTAATATTCTGATAGGGTCACAGAAGTCGGCAAATCTTTCTCTTGTCTTGTTGTGACTTGCCCATGTACAGGAGCTCTCCTTGATTTTTGTCTGCTTAGATCTTCACAATAGAAAACCCTTGCCTAAATGAAATAACTCCGTTAGCAAAATGTAATAAATAAATCAGTTTTGCAAAGTCTACTGTATGTAACTGCAACCTATAAAAATGCATTAAAGTTGTGAGGTGCATAATCCCCCCCATACGCCCACAAATTAATGATGATAATGATACCTACTAAAGATCATGGGAACGCGACCTTTTCAAAGCGCTCTTCCCTAACGCATTATTCCACTATCTTCAAAGAGAATGTAAAGTTCCTACATTTAAAATTAAATCTTATTATAGTTATTATAAGGAAAATAAGTACTGTGATGTCATAATGAGTCACCACTTGTAAGTCTTCAGCTGTTCCCCTCTTCATAGCACCGACTCAGCATCAGTAAAAACAAAAAAATGGAGCCTACACAAACCACAGGGGAATGCTACAATTTGCTGTGGACAAGCAACCAGTTTCTGTTTCAGTTTCTGAAATCTATCTTGGACCCAATTCACACCTGTAGAATGCAATTATTGTTAGCATAGTTCTTCAGAGCTACAAGAATGATAAAACAATGAACTCAGTGGTGTTAGCTGTGCAACGTATCCTTTCAGTGAGTAAAACAATGAAGTTGGTAGTTATAGATGCTGTCTGCTACATTAATCATTGTACGGGTTGCTTTCATTCATTAGTACACTTGAAAGAGATGGAGAGAGTAAAATCTCACTAAAAGCTAACCACACAACTTCCAAAGTCAATAGTTTGGTGAGGGCGGTTGTTTTATTTTTCTTATGTCAGTATTTTTGCCTCTAGAACAGACATGATTAGTGCCATTTCGTCAGGTTTAAATGTGCATCATAGGTTCATAGGTTCATACTAGGCTATCTGCCCAAGGGCATTTATAAGCCTAGCCCATAGTTATGTGGCTTTCGCCACCCCTTTAGTTTGAATAAAAACTATGCCTATCATTTTTCTGTGCCTCTGTCAAGCAGTGACACTGAAGTAATCCCTGGGGTATATCTGCGATCTCCCATCCATTGGTCAAGATTCCTCTTGAACAAGGCCAGCGAGGTGCTCTGCCTCACATGTACCGGGATTTTGTTCCACAGCATAGGAGTCTCTGGGTGATGAATCTGTCCCTCCAGCACATTCTATTTATAACCGTGTCAAGGTTTAAGTCTCCCGCCCTTGTGGTTCTGAGGGATCTAGATTTTTTGAGGTGAAGCATATTCATCAAATCTGGGTTTGACATGGCCTTATATGTCAGGCACAGGTCACCTCTGAGCAAGCGGTATGAGACTGAATAGAGCTGGAGTTCTTTCAGTCGGGCAGCATAAGACATATTTTTGAGACCCTTTATCCTTTTGGTGAGGAACTTTTGGGGCCTTTCAAGCTGCAGCAGGTGTCTGGTCAGATACATTCCGAACGGGGCATTGTACTCAATCATAGGTCTAATGAGTGATGAGTACAGGGGGACGATGACCTCCCTTGATCTAGATGTGAATCACTTCATGATCAGGTGGGCGATATAGAAGGTTTTCCTAACTACTTTAGCAACATGAGTGTCAAACGAAAGGCTACTGGCAACTTGGGTCCCCAGATCCCTGATGACTTTTTCTGTGCTCAGTGGATTGCCACCTATATGGTAGCCAGGGGTAACCTTGTTTTTCCCGAAGGGTATGACTATGCATTTTTTGGCGTTTAACTTCAGGCCATGGCTCTGGCACCAGTTATCCGTTTCTGTGAGGCCCTTCTGGAGGATATCTGTGTCAGATGTGTTTTCGACTATGGCCCAGTTTGCAGTCATCTGCAAACTTTGTCAGCCATAACCCTCCTGTGTTTGCTTGTACTTCAGAAAAGTAGATGCCGAACAAGAGTGGACCCAGGACTGAGCCCTGTGGGACACCACTTGTGACAGGCTTTGAGTCTGACATGGCTCCAGCAACTCTGACCCTGTGGGTTCTGTCACTTAGCCAGTTTGCAACCCATCTTGTGATGTATGGGTTTACATTCAAGCTGATGAGTTTTTCGATGATACCTGAGTGGGGTATTGTGTCGAAGGCCTTTGCCAGGTCGAGGTAGGCTGTATGGACTGCCTTTCCTCATCAATGGCCTTGGTGACTGTCTCGAAAAAGTCAACCAAGTTTAAGAGGCAGGATCTGCCTTTGACAAAGCCAAACTGGGTTGGATCCAAAGTCTGCAAGTTCCCTATGTCTTTATTTATGAGTTCCATTATGATCCTCTCCATGGCTTTGCAGATAAGGCTTGTCAAGCTAATGGGGCGGTAATTTCCAGGGTCTGTGGAGGCACCGCCCTTATGAAGTGGGACCACAGTCGCCGTCGCCACTCCTTGGGTACGTATCCTGAGGTGAGGCTAAGATTAAACAGCTGTCCTAACTGTGGGTTTAATTCCTCGTTGAGTTCATGAAGCACACAGCCGGGGACACCATCCGGTCCCATGGATGCTGTGTTTTTGCCTTAGTGAGGGCAGTTCTCACCTGGGCGTGGGAGTTGTTTGGGGGGTCAACAATCTTCTGGATTAGATATCTCTCCTTTTGGGGGGGGGGAGAAGTTTGCACTGAACCTGTCAGCCAGTATGTTAGCAATGTGTGTAGGTTCAGTAATTTTCACATCATTTTGAACTAATTCTAAGCATATCTGGGAGTTTCCTCCTAGGTTTCTAACATAGCTAAAGAAGGCCTTATGATTGTCTTTAGAGTCCTTGGTGATTTTTCTCTCAAAATTTGCCTTGGATGATTTTATGAGAGCTCTTAGTTTTTACTTATAATGATCAAAGGTGTCTTACCTTTCAAGGATTTTGCTCTATCTTGTAGTAGCTTCCTCCTTTTGTTGTAGAGCTTGTTTATGGCTGGGGTCCACCAGACTGGACGCTTGCCTTTGGTACAGAGAGTCTTAGTTTTGTTTGGGATTGCCTGATCCATGCAGTCCTGTAGGTGCTGGTAGAAGGCATTTGTAAGTGATTCAGCGGTTTGAGTAATGTTTACCACTGGCTCAGGGGCCTTAAAGGAGACCACACTAGTTTTTAGAAGTGTGAAATCGGCTTTTGAGAAGTTTTTCACTGTGGTCTTTTTGTTTCAAGTGGGGCGGGATGAGGACCTCCAGCGAGATTAGTTTATGATCTGATCTCACCAGTGAGGGGTATACTTCCGGTGTTGAACATTTTGATCCCATGTTCGTGATGATGAGATCAAGTATGTTTTCTCCTCTTGTGGGGATGGTGACTAGTTGTTCCATGGCATTTGAGTTTATGAACTCCAGGAATCTTTGGGTTAGAGTGTTCGGGCTTGAGTAGTGTTCCCAGTCTATATTAGGGTAGTTGAAGTCACCTAGTATGATGGTGTTTGGAGATACATTTATCCCCTCCAATGTTTTCAGGAAGGCCATGTGAGGTTCCTGAGTTTGAGAGGGTGGCCTGTAACATGCAGAGCAGTCTTGCCTATGGTTAATTGCACCTGGATGGTCTCCGATGCATCGTGCGTTGCCACCAACCTTGAGGTGTGGGTGTCCTTTATGAATATGGACACCCCCCCCTCCTTTCTTGGTGTTGTCCGGATTTTGGGGCCGGAACGCATGATATGAGGTGAAACCTGTTAGTGCTGGGGTGCTCTCAGGAGCCTTGAACCAGGTTTCTGTCACAGCCCAGACATCGATGTTCTCCATATTGAGAAGGGCCTCGAGTGCGTGCATCTTGAGAGTGAGACTTCTGGCATTGAGCAGCATTACCCTTAGTTTTTTCCTTTTGGTGTTCTAGGGTGGTAGGTTTAGAATTTGAGCCTTGCCTAAAAGGCACTATGGGGGTGGCAAGAGCCTTTGCCAATATCCGGAAGCCCAGGGGTGACAGGTGCAAGCCGTCCCTTGTGAAGCAGCGTGGCTTGTCCAGCATGTCATCCCAGGCAGACAGACATTGGATCCCCTTTGAATGACACCAGAATTTAAGCCAATTATTAAAGCTGATCATCTTATCACTGTATTGTGGCATCATTCTAGGTGAAGGTAGGATACTGCTCAAGGTCAGGGTCATACCTGCCTGGGCTACATAATCAGAGAGCTCCTCGATGTCCCTTTTCATGTAGTCCAAGGAGGTACGTCTCAGGTCGTTGACACCAGCGTGGACAATGACTGAGTCGTACTTGTACCTGCTGTTGAGAGACCTGAGTGCTTGCGTTATGTGGCGGATTCTAGCGCCCGACAGGCAGCTTACTGTGACCTTCTCCTTACTCAGTCTGGTGAGCGGGACGTCAGTGTGTCTGACTATGGAATCACCAATGACAAGTGTGTCTGGCATTTTGTTTGGCCTTAAGGGCTGTGACTGTTTGACACTCTGACTGTGTGGTCTATGTGTTGCATGTGTTGGGTCGTGAGGTGGTAGTTGTTTGGGTGTCTGCTTTGGTGGCCTCTGCTGTTTTGGTAAATTTTTGATCAGAGCCTCCGAGTATGTCTTTGTGTTAGTATGTGTATGATTTGAAGTTGTGATGGTACCATGTGTGACTGGGTATGTATTGTGTGTGGTTACCTTCTCCTCTTGTCTGGTCTTGCCAATCCTATGTTGAGAGAGCTCAGCCTCCAGTTTGGCCGTATAGTTGCATCTCTCGCATGTATTTGTGTTTTGTGGGAGGAGGAGAGGATTGTCTGTGTACATGAGGCAATTGTAACATTGCCTCAGTATTCCCAGGTTCACCAGTTGAGCTGGAGAGGACACTAGCAACTGATCCCTCGACATACTAGAAGTAGTAGATAAAGAGACTTTCAAAGGACTCCGGGGGAAGTGGGTTTTAGGCTGGTGGGGTACTATCTATAATAAGAGTGCTTTATCAAGGTGCAAGTACTGTAGGAGTAAGTGCTAGGCTTTACAGATAGAGAATAGTCTACTTGGGAATCAAGTAGAGATGAACTTTTCAGTTATAGGATATGCTGGTTAGATCAGCAGTACAGCTCGAGGAAGGTAGTTCTAAGGGAAAATTTGAAGAGTGGAATTTAGATGGCCGAATAGTTAACCTTGTTTAACCGCCGCTGCTCTTGTGTGCAACAGTGGCAACTCAGCTAAATCAGCTAACGACGCTTAGCGTGTTTTATAGCAGGGGGCTGAAGGGAGCTAGGAATTGGCCCAAAACGACCAATGGACTACTAGTTTCTGGCTGAAACTTCACCAAATCGGACAGAAAGGCCGCTCAGTGCTTCCCACTCCCACTGGTAAGCAAAGAAACTTCCCTCCTTCCTAATAAGGCAATGGATCAGTAACAGGAACTAAAAACAAAGCCCAGGGATCAGCAACTCTGAAACTGGACTACTCTAGTTCAGTAAGGCGGGAAAACAAGAGATTTTTTTGTTTATTACAGAGATAAGGAAAAAAACAGACAGTAAATGCTATAAATGCTGTAAATCGGCTAGCGCACTTTAGTGTGTAGCCTACAGAAACAATTTGCAATAATTAGTAACTTAAAGTGCAATAAACAGTGTAAAATGCAGAAATCACTTAAAGTAGCAGTAAAACAGGTGAAATGCAGTCGCTAGCTTAATAACAGTGGGAAAGCCACAAAAAATACTTATATCTGGTAGAAAGTCACTCTTTTAGCTCTCTGCTGCTTGATCACTCTGCAGGCCACCACGAGGATCTGTGCAGAGTTGGTACAAGCTGGAAAACGCGTGTTTAGCGTGTTTTATAGCAGGGGGCTGAAAGGAGCTAGGAATTGGCCCAAAACGACCAATGGACTACTAGTTTCTGGCTGAAACTTCACCAGTTCGGACAAAAAGGCTGCTCAGTGCTTCCCACTCCCACTGGTAAGCAAAGAAACTTCCCTCCTTCCTAATAAGGCAATGGATCAGTAACAGGAACTAAAAACAAAGCCCAGGGATCAGCAACTCTGAAACTGGACTACTCTAGTTCAGTAAGGTGGGAAAACAAGAGATTTTTTTTTTTTTTTTTTTGTTACCGAGACAAGGAAAAAAACAGACAGTAAATGCTATAAATGCTTTTAAGCGGCTAGCACACTTGAGTGTGTTAGCCTACAGGTAAAATTAAGCAACAAATAACTTTTTAAGAGTGCAAAACAGTTAATCAACACAAAAACAGTTTAAATAGAATGCAGAGCTGTATAAACAGGCTAAGATGCAGTCGCTAAGCAGTGAATATTCAAAAAGCCAGAAAAAAATACTTAAATCAGTTATAGCAAATACAGTTATAACAAAGGTGTTTAATAATTGACTGTCACAGAACAATATTGGCAAAGAAAAGAAAGTAACACCAGTTTGATCCAAAGTGAGAAATTTGAGTCCGGAAGGGCAAAACATATCAAGCACTGAATACGTCTTCTTTTAACTGCATGTGCGATGGGTGAAGATAGGCTACAATTTCTATTTTCTGTTTTGTCCAGTACCCCTCTTGAGCATCAAACCTCCCTTCCAACACATTGATTTGACCCATACAGTCTACCAAACACAAAGGAGGTCAACTTAAGAAGATGTGTAGCTATTTTCCTCTTGACTCTTTTCAAAAATTCTGATGGAATGCTGTGATTTCCTCAGCTGTCAGACTGATTTATTGCTTATTCACTTTGTTCTTGCTTATTTTAGGATATGTAAAATGATTACATCATCATATTTAAAAAATAAAATATATATCGTTAAATAACACAACTGAGAAAGGTCCAAACTTTTATTCACCAAATTGAGCACTTTTATCTCTAAAACCTTATAAATGTAGAGGAAATAAGGAAATATGACAAACAGAGCAGGAGCAGAGTAAGCCGAGAAACAAAGAGAAGGACATCAGGAAGGGAACATTCACAATGGGGATGAAGGATATCCATTTTGTGGGTACAGGTGTCCTTTTTTATTTTAAGTGTAGATGGGTAGGTAGCAAGGAATGACTGCAGGTCAGGTAGCAAGTCAGGAAGGAAGCAGGATGGGCACACCCATATATAATACAGAAAAATACTGATAGGAGATTATAGCATTTTAGGACATGCAAGGAAATTAAATCACAAGAACAGAAACATAGCATGTATAACTGACATATATGCATTAGACTATTTATTCCTTGCCAATAATCCCCTTCTCAGGAGGACAAAGGAGGTCAGTCCCAGAATAACTTCATGGGTACCCACTCACTTGTCCAAGTTTAGTAGAATGAATCTAGGTTGTCACTTCAATTTGCAGGGAAAGTCTGTTTCAGAACAGGGATAAGCATTGGCTAATCCATTCCAGAACGGGAGTAGGCACTGGCTAATCCATTCCAGAACAGGGGTAGCCATTGGCTAATCCAGTTGTATGTCAAACATTCTTTATTTAAGTGATATGGAATTAGTGCAGCTGTTTGACTTGAAAAGATACAGGAGAGGAAGAAAGATACACTCCATAATAGCATGGAACCTATAAGAAACTGAGTAAAGGGTTAGCATTTCAAGCCTTTCCTGGTAACGCGGGGATATTAGGCAGACAAGCTATTTTATTAGGAACCTCTGAGCCCTATTCAGTTCCTTACTGTATCTAGAAGCACACATCTGGAGGGAATTGCACTAAAGAATTGGTCTAATTAGGGCTGTATACAGACGTATGATAACTTTTTATCTTGATGATATGCCTTTAGATATTATTTAAATGGATTTTTTGACTACTCTTCTACATGGTGGTCAAAGGTGAGGGGACTATCATGCCAGGTTCTCAGATCCTTGACTACATTTTCATTTTGGAGTGTGTTATTGCCTGTATTCAACATTGAGGGAGACAGTTGTCTACACAAATGTGACAATACTACATTTTTTACTTTTACTTTCAGACCTTTTTCAATATACCACTTGCTTATGAGGAGGAAGTGACACATAAGTGGACAAAACAATGGAGGGATGTGGACCAACAAAATGCAGACAACTGGTGATTGAGATGACTGGACTATAAGTTGGAGATGACAAACACAATGATGGGGGATAGGGAGGGGTGCAGAGTGCTTGTCAAACTGACCTAGATTGTAAACTCACAGTAGTCATTCATCTATGTGGCTAACAAAATGATTGTGATTTGCCTATGGTAGCTCAGTCAGGCTAGATGCATGACTCTTAACAGCTACTTGAAAAGGTAATCCAGTGTGGGCATCCAATGGCCAGTCCACCTCATTCCTCACCAGTCTTCTCACCTTATGATGCAAGAGTAGGACTGTTTGCAGATGACTGGCCTTTCTCCTGGGAGATGACAATGATCACCAGTGATACTTCCAGGTCTCCCTGCAGAGAGGTAGGCCTACTCATAGTGAATGAACCCTCACTACTTCCTGTACAAATGATTATCCTGCAGAAAAAGAAAAAGATAAATGTAAAGAAAAAAATATAAACACATCAGGTTAATAATGTGCATTGCAATTTATTAAAATATTATGTTACTGCCAGTAATACAGTGCAGTTTCCCCTCACTGCCTGTAGAGTGTGTTTCAACTTCTTTGACAGGACCAGTCAGTATCTTGATATGTAGGTGTCACAATGCTGTTCCATATTTATGTGGCTGTGTGACATGCCACAGGGTTATGGGGCCTCCACTACACCAGGCATAACATGTCCACTGCTGCCACACTATGGCACAGTGTCAGCATGGTTACATGATGATAACAAGCAAGGCAGTAGTCACCATAAGGGAAGGATGGGGGACAGTACTGATTATTGTTGACTGTCACGCACGGTAGTTACACACACACACACACACACACACACACACACACACACACACACACACACACACACACACACACACACACACACATACACACACACACACACACACACACACACACACACACACACACACACACACACACATACACACATATACACACACACACACACACACACACACACACACACACACGTGTAACAAACAGATGTGCACATTCTGTCATGGAACTAAAGCAGGAGCAATGGCTGAAAAGTTGATAGCACAGAATATGGAAGCACTTCTAGAGATCTGACTCATACATGTGCATAGCCTTGCCAGGGTAAAGAAGACAAGGGTATTAGTGCATTCCTCTGCTCTTTTCATTAAGGTCCATGGGATCTTTTACATCCACTTGAGGTATCACCAACTCAGGCAGATGAGATCTTGGATACGTCTCATCTGAAGGACAGCATGATAAAGAGTGTATCACCTCCTCCATGCTACACTCCAGTCTCAGTATTGCAATATTAATCCAGTTGCCTGGTGTAGGAACAGAGCCCACATCCTTCTGCACCAAAAGTTGGTGTGCTACATTTATAAGTTATGAGACTGTATGTTTAACTTTTCCATGATAAAGGCACAAGAAACTGGCAGAAACAGGCTGACCACTAGGAGTGGAACACCAACACAGAGGCATCTAATAGTGGTGGATGAATTCCTGATATCCGTGGGCAGGGGGAGCAATAGACCCCTTCTACCTAATGGTGGCTTGGATGTTGGTGCTGGAATGTTGATGACTATCTGAGTGTCTTAACGGACATGCCAGTTTAGTTGTAGCATGTACTCCATACCAACAGTACGGTCACTTACAGCTGTGAATGGTTTATTCAAGCAAACACATATGCATATCTGTCATTGTTTGCCATTCAGGGACATTGTGGCTGCAACAATGACATCCTGCACTACATTTTATGTATGTGTTTATAGGCTATGTAAATAACTGGCATATTGCAGTCTGTATGCCAAACGGTGGTAGGAGTCACTTCAGCAAACAGTATTACAACAAACATTGACCAGGGAGAGGATTGAGCTCAACAAGTCAAAACATACTTGATGTCAGTAGGCGACTGGTGGTTAATGATAATTCCACCATCTATATGGCACAGTCCAATAACACTCTGGCACAGTCAGCAGTTATAACAGTGGAGGGCACACTCACATTAACCACAGATGACGTGATGGCAGACAAACAAGATGAGCATCCAGCATCACCAGTGTTCAGAACAGGTCACCCTAGTCATGTTGGTCCCATCCCTGCAGTGCAGGTGCTCACCAAAGACAACATTGGATGGCCACTCTGCCTCTATGGTGTGGCGAACAGCATAGGGAAAAGGTGAGTAGGTGGTTATCACTATGACCCCTGGGCATTTACAGACCTGGGTGTCACCCATCGTGAGAGTGCAGGTGATTTAGGCACAGACAGTTGCTGCTATCACCATGTCAGAGATGCTGAGTGTGCTATGTGGCTTGCATGAGGAATTGCATCTGCTGAAGGAACTCAGGACATCCCACAATATAGGTAGAGATACATAATCTATAAGAATCTGGAACAGTTAGGCTTAGCACTGGTGAATCAGATGGAAGCCATTGGTTCATCCCTTAGGATATGGGAAACTGACAACATGGCTATGCTAGATGATGTCTGCACATTGCATAACCACACACACACACACACACACACACAGAAGGCTCACACAGGTAGCACAGTCCATTCTGGTGGCAGCATCACTGCCCACACTCTCTGTGGATACCTCTGCCCATGGGTTTGAACACCCTATGGATGTGGTCAGCACTCACCATCCTCACTGTTGTTGTACCCTACTGGACAAGCCAATATATTCACACAGTTCAATCATTACACTGCCCAGTCAAGCTTACCCGTGCCTATCCCAATTTTTGTGTGTGTCAACAGTCTACTAGAATGGCATATTGTGGGTCATTGTGGGGCTCCTGTGCAAGCTTCAGGTAAAGTATACCATCCCCTTGGACAAGCTGTTTCCAGTTCTAACACTCTGAGGTCACTTAGTTCACCAAGCCAATGTTCTTCCTTTGGAAGTGCCTCCCAGTCAGTGGTCAGTGTAATGCCTTATTTCATCAACCACCTTGCTATGTGCATGGCTACTACACATCTATCACCCATGACCTTTCCACCTATATTAGCACTGCTGTCACTGACATGGTGCCCAACTACATCTATGCAAATGTTGATGTCTATACTCTGCCCACACCTCTGGACTCTGTGCATATGGTAATGCCTGATGCATGAACAGTCAACATACTGAAATGCATAACCTGATTGTGTTATTGCTTGCAGCCATGTTATCTTGTGCTTGTCTTGTCACAGCCCACAGTTATGGACTTGACACCCCTCTTTGCCAGTGTCATGACATATTGAACTCACCTCTGCCTCACATGTGATACCTGTGCAACCATTTCCTATGGCAACTCCTCTTCACTGTTGCTACAGTTAAATCATGCACTATTTAGGTATCCCCATGTTGTAACCGATTTTATAGTGCCGTGGCACGGACCACTAAAGTCTTGCTGCAAGGCTTTAGAACATGTGCCGCAAGATGTATGCAAGCAGTGGAGCAGGCCTTAAGCAGTCCATACACATATTAAATGATATTTCATGTTCACAACTGTAGAATGCTACAAAACATTTCTGACATGATCCATGTACTGCAGATTGATGTCATCAGCCATGGTTCCAAGATTTAGCCAGCATTATATGTAGCAGTAGACTCCATTATGAGTCATCTGCCATCTACATTTATTGGTTCAGACTGTTGGCAGTTTGTACATGTACCAGCCAGAAGACCCTGTGAAATATCACCCTGCACAAATGTTGATATAAGCTGCATATGTTAGATGTGGGAGTTGTGCGAACTGCCTGCATGATGCACTGCCACATTGTGCTTACTAAGATCTGCTTTACATACCTTGTGGCAGAGGAAATGGTGGATGCCATGTGGATCAGATGAGATTATTGATGATAATGTGGGTGCAGTCAGTGTCTCCCAGGACCTCAGGGAAATGGGCTATGTTATAGCATGCTCCTGTTGTGATGGTTCTCTCCTCTGCCATCTGTGACAACCAAATGTAGTCCTACATATGCCGCAGCATTATGTTAAGGAACTGGTGTACAATCTGTGAGGCTGGACATGTGAAAATAATGAAAGGTCCCTGTAGCAAGGATGGTTAGTGCTGTATGACCCTTTATGTGCACTGGGAGAGGCAGTCTCCGTGTCCTCCTTGATTCCACGTGAGGGTGGCATGTCTACTAAATCCTGTATGCTGTCTCTGTTCCCACTGTCATGGTTAACAGTGTCCCAGTCATGGAGGTGATGTTATGCCAGGAGCAGGCTGACCACGCTGAGATGCAGAAAGTGGACATGTGCCACATCAGGTATACTGGCTACCAAGGTAGCCATTAATGCTGTCCAGCCATTACATATGCTACTGCTACTGTATTAACATGAGTGATATCCCTGAACTCGCAAAAATGGTGGGGTTCAGACTAGCCAATTCCTGATGCTCATCCTGATAATAAATAAGCAGCAAAACCAAGATGTCTCTCCAAAATAAACAAATAAAAAGTTAAACATTTTAAATTTTTAGACAGACTGACTAATTATTTGCCTTTTTATATGAATTTAGTACATGTGGAAATGACATTTTTAATGTTTTCCTTTTCTTAAAATATGCATTTTAAGGCTTAAGCTATGAATATATATTCAGTTTTAGCAGAGGATGGATCTACCTTTTATTGAATTAATTTTGTATAAATGTTGTGATTATCATAGAATGAACTGAAATATTAGCTTTGCACTTTTTTGTTATGATAATGTTTACTAATATTTCTTTGTTTGCAAACCCGTTGCTATTTTTCTTACTATACACCTTTAAACAATAACTCTGTATGTAACTAATATACTCCCTAATCAGTAAAAAACCTGAATGAAGTAAATAAAAAATAAGAGCTTTTGTCACAGATTTTCTTTTGCTGGTTCATATCTTTATTAGAGATGATAATGATGCCGAAGTAGCTTGTTTTTCCAGATTTTTTTTAATTATGATCATTGCAGTATTACAATAATGTAATTAAATTCCCTCTGTCAGGATGTAAGTTATATAAATAGTATCCCTGAATCACCCAGACTGAGCTTATGACAGTCTATCAATGAGACAAGAGGTTGGAACTTGTTTGATTATATCTAAGTAATCAATTAACAAACAATCAAAAACAACTTAAAAAATACAAGGAATTGTAGTTTTAAATAAGGCAACCCCCCCCCCCCTTCACAGCCTAGACCTCTACATCTCTTTATGCAGTATATTTGAGATGGCAAAAAAAAAAAGAACTGCAGGAAACAAAAACTGTCCTTGCCATGCTGTTTTATAATCACAAACAGAACACAAACAAATGTTATGGCGGTATTCACGATCACATGTAGGATAGATGTAAAATATTTAAACAGTATTTTTGCAGATGAGCAATCCCCCTGCACTTCCCAAATGAGGGGCTGTCCAACTATATCCTTGTATTTCTAATTATGCTAACTCTAGTAATATACCACAGTGGGAAAAACGGCAAACATTCTCTCACCACTGAACTGCTGTTGCACACCATGCACATATGATCAGTTGTTCTTTTGATCTGCTTTGTCACCCCTACTGCCAGTCATTAAGTAGTCTTCTCGATTAAATGTATCTGTTTACAAGACCGTATAGATATTTGAAGATGTGGATTAATTTGTTAAGGCTGTCCATTACATATGATAAATTATAGTATGGCTGTACAACTTTAAGATAAACAATTGTCTAATAAGTCACAGTGCATGATATTACGCAATCATATTAGTATGTCAAAATAAGTCACGGGGATAAAATATAATTTTTGTTAGGAATTTGCCATCGCCTAGTAATAAGGAGACACTCCATGATCATGTTTTATTCTGCAACACCATCAGTCTTGAGAGTTCCCAACCCTCACCATTTGATATAACCCTACCCAGAAGTACGTAACAGCAAACACACACCCTATTATAACTCATTGCTTTAATAAGAGAAGAAGTCAAACTAAGTACATCTTCCTGTGGATTAAATCATGCTTTGATGTATAAATTATATAAAAAAAATCTAAATCATACTGACCAAAGTTTGAGTCTTACAGCTCCCAAAAACATACTGTGAAAATTCTGAACTGGTGAATCCACCATGCCAAAAATCCCTTGTTGCTTTTGAAAAGATACACTTTAGTAAATTATTTTTTATATACAGTTTAATGGTTTAATGAAAGGTACAGAATAAGGAATAATGCAGTACTGACATTTTTTTTTGCCAAATAATAATATCTGAAACTTTCAGATGTTTGAAAATAGAAATACAATATCTGTTTGGAATAATTTCATACAAAGAGTGTTAGTTTTGAAATAGTTATTTATCTTTATGAATAAGTTTTCTATTTGTTTATAAATAGGTATAACAACAACAACTTCACACATTGTTTCTTTCCAGTAAGGTGATAAGAAAATAAGTTGAAAATGGAGTGCAAAGTATGTTGTTGTTGCGTCTTTCGGCTTTTCCCGGTTAGGGGTTGCCACAGCGGAACTCCGGTCTGCTAATGATTGGCAGTAGATTTTTACGTGCAGAGTTGCCGCCACTGATGCACAACCTTCAATGAAGGTACGCCCATTCATGCATGTCTCCACACAGAAGATGCTCTAGCTGAGAATCGAACAGGACAATGTCTTACTGTGAGGTGACAACGCTACCACAACACCACCACCGCAGTACGAAAATGGAGTGCAAAGTATAAAATTATTAATTTAATTGTAAGTCACAAGAAGAGGAAAAGAAAAAACTACCAGTACTTTTATTTATTATGTTAGTTTTGTCCACTGACTTTTCTATTGCTCATTTAAAAATGTTGAAAACAGAAAAATAAGCAAATATAAATAATTAAAATAATAATAATAATTTGAGATTATGTTCACTGGCTAGTTTTATTGATGTTACATCTGTAAGTTTAAGGATGGTTAATGTATTCCTCAGAATTGTGACAATTTAAGTGAGAGTATGGGGAAATATATATTGAAGCAGAAATTCCGTTTTCTCAGAGGTGCAGCAATCTTGGCATTTATACATATAAATGGGGGGCGTTGAAGCCCCATACTTGGTGCTTCTCCCAGTAAAAACACTTGGAATGTGTAACAGTGACTTTCATATTTTGTTGTTGCATATCCTGAACTGTCCATAAAAAAAAAAATGTATGTGTATATATATATATATATATATATATATTTTTTTTTTTTTTTGTTTGTTTTGTTGTTTTTTTCTTTTAATTTTGAGACTCACTCAGTAGAGTCTCGAATTTCCAATAGAGCACCATACCATTGCAATTATAATTGCCATATTGTAAGAAGGTCAACATTTTCTTGCGATATTCGCAAAGAACATCCGTATAAATAAAGTGATGGAAGCAAGACAAAAATTCTGAAACATCTTAGTTTCAACTGAAATTTTGTAATAGATTGATCTGCTTAACATACAACTACCTCTGTATGCTCTACTTGATAGATTTTTTTTCTCTTTTCCAGACCTGTTGAATTTATACAGGTTTTCTTTATGCTATTTTCTAATTATTGGGTGCTTGTGAAATATATGCCCATCATGGCTTCCTGTTTATTTGAATGAAACTAAAGGATACGGACTGAAATAAAGGCAGAACTCCAGATTCATTCACCTCTTATTTCTATAAAATATTTAATAATCTGGTGGTATTTCTTTCATAATTTTTGTTCTAGAGAAAAATAAATGAAAGGATTTATGTGTACCTGGCCATTGTCATCTCCTTCGTCTTAGTTAAGTCATGTCTTCCATCATCTCTACAAGAGCAGAATCGTTTTCATAAGTATTGCCATTCATTTTTGCCACCACTTATAAAAGAGGTGAAATGATAGACCGGGACAGAGAGTGATAGAGTGAGAAATAGATGAAGTATAAATTCATACCCTTAAATTCTGCTTATTACATTCATGTTTTGTTGCTGAGGTACTCCTGCTTGCAGTGTTTTTTTCCAGATCCATACCTTGAACACAAATGCATGCAGAAATACATATGTAGCATTTCAATCGTTAACTAAAAGTAATAAAGCGTGCACATTAAAAATTAATAAAGCTTGATAAGATGATGTATTCTTTGAATACTCTGTGCTACACCAACCTCAGTATTAGTATATATTTCTGTTTAGTCCCACAGTTCTGTGGATCACAAAATTGCTTCTCAGTTTCAACAAGAATCTGCTTGTGTTTAGGATGAAGGCAGAAGAAATGGCTGAAGGCTAGAATACAGACAGCTGTGATAAGAGGAATGGTGTTAAAATTAGGAAAGTTATTTGCCAAGTACTGCAGGGCTCAGTCTTGGGTCCTGTACTTTTTAGTATGTTTGATTCAAAATTATTAAAGGAACAGAGGCCAGATTGAGACTTTTCAAGGATGATGTAAACACAGTTGGAGTAGTCAAGGAAATGAGGAGAAAGAATTTTAAGTAAAGATATAAAAAAGAGAACAAGTGAGTAAAAAGGTGGCAGTTGAGGTAAAAATGCATATAAATGCACATAGGCCATAACAGTGATGGTGTAAGGTATCATCGAGGAGTAAAGCTGGTAGCAACAGAGCAGGAGAAGGATCTGGGGGTATTGATCCTACCAGGACTGGCCCATCAGATGTAGAGTTAGAGGGCAGTGGTGACAGCAAACAATATACTGCGGTTGTTTTTTGGGGATGGTTTCCAAATCGTAATAAGTAATTATTACACGCTACAGTTCCCTGCTCGGGTCACATCTGGATTGCTGTGAGCACTGCGGGAGATAATACAAAGACAGAGACATTAGGATGCTCAAAATAATCCAGGAAAAGTCACCAGTGCAGTGTTAGGTTTGTCAGGGTGAGTTTGACCGCAGGCTAACCAGCTGGCGCTACTCCCACTACAGATCAGAACAGACACTGGGACATACTATGGACGCATGAGATCATTTTGGAAAGATGAAAAGGAGTTGTCCTGGGTCATAATGTCAGGACGGGCCCAGGAAGCAGATTGCCAGGGCCAAATGTGCAGCTCCCCTTTGACAAGCCAGGACTCACATTGCTGAGTCCCAAAACACTGAAAAGAAAAAAAAACAAAAATACAGAAGAAGAGCAAATATTGAGCATCACACTCCTTCTTTAAAGTTGTTTCTTGCAGGGAAGCAAACTCTGCTGCAACCCCTAAACTTACATTTATCATAAACTACATTTCCATTCCATTGACAAAAGGGAATATTCCAAGAAGTGACAGTTTTGGGCAAAATATATACAAGCCTGGATTTTCAGTCTTTCAGGATGCACTTTTCAGGATTTGGCAGACAACGTCCCAACATTTCAAATGGTAACCGAGCTTTATTCTAGATATGTAAAAGCACAAGACTGTAAAGTCTGTGGGAAAATGCAATGGACTGCTAGAATGGATGCCAATGACAGAATCTACAGGGTCATTTAAGTGGACTGGCAGAGCAAGGATTGGGGGGGGCAGTGGAAGAAATGTAGAATGTTAGACGATCTTGGAAAGACAATCTGGATAAGCTAATTGCCACATTCTCCACATTTTACCACCAAACAAATGTAACATAATGAAACTAAGAATACTGCACAGGCTGGGAGGGCATACTTCTAACGTGGTGCGTTCTGTTGATATAAGACGGATCTAAATTCCCTTCTGTCCATGTCTGTTGCATCAGTGTCGATTGACTCATTGATCATGTCACTGTCAGCAATCCCTTCCTGAAACGTGCAGCTCAGGAAAGCTACAAAAGGCAGGATGGAAATGAGTGTGCCTGAAATGCAGGCTAGAACTTATTTGGAGACCACAGTTTCTCACCAGTTTTAAATGACTGTTTGGAAAATGTAAAATACAAATGCTGTGCAACTATATGTTTATCTTCTATGCAGTTTTTAACTTCAGTGTGGAAAAATATGTTAAAACAGAATATATACCTTAATGCAAATGTTAGACTGAAAAAAATAAATAAATAAACATGGAAAGTGGAAAAGACACATGTGACAATAATGTTCCGGATTGCAACAATGAAATATGAAAGTTATTCTTTATGCAGTAAATCAAAAAGCTTATTGTCTTTTTAATGGATAATTATAGACTAAGTAAAAATAATTCACTATGCATAATTGCAGTTTACATAGGTTTGATAAAATGATGTAAGTTGTGGTTTGGGCTTTGTTTCTGGTTAGAGAGTAAAGTTCTTTATACTAAAATTATCAGGGCTTACAGAACCCCAATCATTTACTGTTTAAAAATAAACTTTGGCAAATATTCCTTGACCAAAGCAATTTTGAGCATGTTAGACTTCAGGAAAAGTAATGTTTCTATCATTTGATTTACTGCATAGAACCAGAAGGCTGGCAGGAGCATTGATTTCCTTACACTGCAAGTCTGGTGGGTCAGTTGTGAAAGTTATATCTCCAGCTGAACAGGACAGCAGTGTTATTTGTTTGTTTATTAACCAGGTGGGTAGGTTGATCCAAAGAACATTTCCAGCAATGACATGGGCAATGTGTCACAGAGAATAAATACAGAGTATTGTTAAGCAATTATAAGTCATTGCTTTCAACAATAAGCAACTAGTAAGATTTAATCAGTGCAACCCATATTGTTATAGATCTGAAAGCCATAGTATCATACAAACAAAAAAACACCGGAGAGGCAAAGATGCCATACAGAGGATTTGGAATTTGGAAACAAACTTTTTCAGTTGCTAGGTTAAAACAAGTTATTCAGAATATATGAGTGGAGTCCTATTAAAATTTGGACAAATATAAGCTAATGCATTATGCTATGTTTCTGAATGGATCTGTGCTAGTCTCTTTATTCATTATGTGTGAAGCAGAGGCATTCAGAAGTATTGTAGTGTTTTAAAATTGCAATTCTATAGACTGTGTAAATGTCCAGGGGTAGTACATGGCAGTAGGATGGTGTTACTTTACTTCAACTATTGTTACCAAAGGAAACCTTTCTACAGATTGAACATCATTGCTGATTGGTTGTTTGAGTAGGTGTTAGTTCTGACTGTGACTGATAGTATATAAGCAAATGTATCGGAGTAGTCCATGTCAAAGTTCAAAGGTCAGGCTGAATGCCTAAAGTGTGGTCTGAGCAGTATTAGGCAACCACATCTCCACTTTTATAGAAAGGCATCATTCTTTTTATCTGCTATTAAGCAATTTAAATATTATTATTACAGAAACCTAAACATTCATATTTTCTTGATTGTTGCTCAGAGCACATTGATGTGGTTGAAATTAAGAGCAACTAGTGGGAGGGTATATCCTAGTTCAGGAAGTAATAAAATAGTTTTGTGAGTCTTCTAGTCTTGAATCTGTAGATTCTCCAGACTTTTAACTGTTTTAATATGTTTTCAATGGTTACTATCACGTGATCTCAAAAAGGTGGAGAATCCAGTCAGATCCATAACTAGGATTGGGAAAAAGTGTTAGCTGCCTCAGGCACAAGCTGTTAGGAGGTACAACTAACAGTTTCCAATTGGGCCTAAGTGCAGTACGAGGCATGGTTGACATTGCTGCATCTTAAATTAACATAGTATGTTAATAACTACAAAAAGAAGCTTGCATAATCTGTGTTAAAAGTTCAGAGTCTGTGAGTTTGTCTTTTTTATTTGGTCCTCCCAGGACACCAGATGACCAAGCTACAGCTCTGGATGTAACTGCAGACCTATACATCTGCAAAGAGCACATTAGCTGACCAGCGTGTTGCAGAGGTTATGACACTGCAGGGCCTGTGTTTTTTAATTGTTGTTAAACCCTGATTGACATATTGGCAGATTTATATGTTTTTCCTGATGATATATTAGCTTTAATCTAATTATATATTTCATGAAATTCTCCCTGATGACCAATTTGTTATTTTCCTGCCTTAAGTAGATGGATATCATTAGTGTAAAAGGTTAGATTGTCTTGTTGTAGGTAAGAATAAAAACAGAAAGTACACAATCGGGCTTTTGAAGCAAGTGCTAATTCTATAGCCAGTCCTTAATGTTTAAAAGATACTTTAGTGTTGGCTCCAGGCATGTCTAAAGGTCAGCTCCCGGTGTTTTCTCCTGTCTACCTGATGAATCTGAGTATCTTGGGACAATGCAGCATTTGCCTCCTGTACACAGACGACCCTCTCCTCCTACCACCCAACACTATGACCTGTGAGAGATGCACTTATATAGCCAAACTGGAAGCAAAGCTCTCTTCACCGAAGACTGGACTAGACAGTCAAGAGGAGAAGGGTAAACACTTGCACCGCACCACACTCATCACATAGTCCCTCAAAACCTGCACCACCAAAACACACACACAGAAGCACAAACTACACACCTACATTCGCGGAGGCCCTCAGTAAAAATCTGCCCAAACAACCGAGACCTCCAAAGCAGAAATGCAAGCAATCTCCAACCCCCCCCAACACAACCCAAATGACACATAGCCCACGTACTCAGTGTGCCACTCAACTACAGCCCATATGGCATAATGTACCCATCACTCTAGTCATAAGTGACTCTATAGTCAGGCACACTGATGTTCCACTCACCAGGCTGAACAAGGAGAAAGTTACTGTCAGCTGCCTGTCGGGTGCCAGGATCCGCCACATAATGCACGCACTCAGGTCACTCCACAACAAGTACAAATATGAGTCTGTCATTGTCCATGTTGGTGTGAATGACCTGAGACATACCTCCCTGGACTACATGAAAAGAGACATGGAGGAGTTCTTCAATCTTGTAGCCTAGGCAGGTATGACCCTAGCCCTGAGTAGCATCCTGCCATCACCCAGAATAATACCATAGTACAAGGACAAAATGATTGACTTCAACAATTGGCTAAGCTTCTGGTGTCATTCTAAGGGAATCCAGTATCTGTCTGCCTGGGATGACATGATCGAAAGACCACACTGCTTTGCCAGAGATGGCCTGCACCTGTCGCCCTTGGGATTCCGGATACTCGCAAAGGCTTTTGCCACCCCTATAGTGCCTTTTTTAGGCAAGGTTCAAATGACAAATTCACGACCATAACAGGTACAAGAAAGCAAAATCTGAGGGTAATGCTACTTAATGCTAGAAGTCTAAACCTCAAAATGCACTCACTCGAGGCACTCCTTAAAATGGAGAACATCGACATCTGTGCAGTGACAGAGACCTGGTTCAAAGTTCCAGAGAGCACCCCTGCATTACCAGGCTATAATTCATACCACACCTTTCAGCCACCAATCCCGGACCGAAACACTAAAGGTGGAGGCGTGTCCATATTCATTAAGGATATCCACACCTCCAAGCTAGTTGCTCAGCATAATGCATCCGAGATTATCCAAGTTCAAATAACTCTGGGCAAAACCGCAATCCAGATCGTAGCTTGCTACAGACCCCCCACCACACCCCAGGATTCCCACTCCTCTTTTCTTGATACACTGGAAAATATTAAGGTACAACCCAACACCTTAATAATGGGTGATTTCAACTACCCCACCATTAACTGGGAAAACTACTCGTGTACCAACTCTTTTGCTCAACGTTTTCTGGAAATCATCAATTCCAATGCCTTGGATCAACTTATCCACACCCCCATCAGGGGCAGAAATATCCTAGACATGGCCATCACCAACATGGGTGACCAGTGTTCCACACCAGAGGTCAGCTCCTCATTGGTCAGACCCGACAACAAGCTAATCACCCTAGACATCCACATCCCGCTCCCACCCCCCATTAGGAACACAACCGTAAACAATTTCTCCAAAGCCAACTTCATGCTTTTTAAGACAGAAATGGCAAACTTCACAACACCCATGCAGATGGACAATATGAGACAGATGCCTGGTGTCAAAGCCATGGTCACAAGCTCAATACCAAAAAGTGCATTGTCATCCCCTTTGGTAAAAACTCTGTACCCATGAACTACCACATAGGCGGTAGTCTACTTAACACCGAAAGTGTGATAAGAGACCTTGGGACACAGGTGGACAGTAGTCTCTCCTTTGATAATCACATCACCACAGTGGTCAGGAAATCCTTCTACTTGGCACACCTCATCACAAAAGGTTTCTCATCCAGAAAAAAAGAGGTCATTGTTCCCCTCTACTCATCACTCATCAGACCCATTATAGAGTACAACGCCCCTTTTGGTATGTACCTCACAAGACATCTACAACAACTGGAAAGGCCACAAAAATACCTCACAAAGAGGATTACTGGCCTCAAACAGATGCCATATGCAGACCGACTCAAAACTCCAGCTTTACTCCATCGCATATCGCCTACTCAGAGGCGATCTCTGCCTAACATACAAAGCTATGTCAAACCCATAGCTGTTGGACATGCTCCACTTAACGAAATCCCAATCCCTCCAAGCTACACGCTCGAGGGACCTAAACCTTGTCACCACAATAAACAGAACATGCTGGACGGATAGATTCCTGTCCCAGAGACTTCCCATACTCTGGAACAGACTACCTATCTATGTCAAACAGAGCATCTCATTAGCACTCTTCAAGAAAAATCTTGATGATTGGATGGGTAATAGGAAATTCACCCCGGGGATCACTTCTGTGGTTCTGCTTGACAGGGGCACAAGAAAATAATTTTCTTGGGTGGCAAAAGCCAGGGTACCTTTTTAGCTAGGCTTGTATAGGCCCTAGGACCAATAGCCTAGTACCTACCTATGAACCTATGTTTGACATGTATGATGCTTTCTACTAGAGCTAGTTTTGGACACTGCCCCTTATTTGTCCTTTAACTGCAGTAGTAAGTTATGGGCTCATGGAAAATAGGCTTTTGAATAATTAAATGACATCAGGGAAGCTCAAGGGCAGCTGAAGAGTATGTCTGTCTGTAGACAGCTTCCTGGCCAACTGAGATAAGATCAGTGACTAACTAGGCTTCCATTCCTTCTGTGAATAATCTACTGTTGAGAAAATGTCAGGCTTTAGAAGTCTTGGCGATCCAAGTGGTGATGACTAGCCAGTGGTCACTACTGTTTCTCCTCTAAGGTGAATCTGTGAAAACCAGGTCCAGAATGCTCTATTTCATTTGATTTAGACTTTATTTCATCTAAATCCATTTGATTGATACCAGTTGATCAGAAACTCATTTCATCCAAAAGTGTGGACGTTTATAGAAAGTATTGTGTCGTTTTTTATCATTGGAATTATTATGGAAGTGAGTCTAACAGAGTATGTGTGGACTGCAATGATCAGCCTCTTGTTGTACTCCCAGATGTGTAGATGATTATGTTTTCATTCCAACACTAATTCACTGTATGGTGTTTTTTCTTATTTTTCTCTAAGGCCGTGTGACCATGGAGTTAGAATATAATAGTGTGTGTGTGTTACAAAGTAAGTTTTTGATGAAATGTGCATTAGATGAAATGATTTTTGATCATTTAACAGTTGCCATAATGGTTAAGGTCTTTGCCTGTCAAGCACTAGGTACAAAGTTCGATCCCATTCATTGAACAATGGCTGTTTGGAGTTTGCATTTTCTCTCTGTGGAGTTCCTCCCACCAACAAAAAACATGCTGAGTGTTTCCATCTCAAATTCACCAAAGAACGGAGTTGTGGACAACAACACAGACTCTACATGGTGCCCTATAGGGAGAAGTATTGTATAAACCAATCACTTTGAGCATCTACTATGGTGCGCAGTATGCTCATGAAAGGAGAACACAGATCACAGCTGCATACCATGGCAGGGCTAGACACTCAGCTGTGTAAAATATGGCTCTAGGGGATTTGGACTTGTTGAATAATGTCACCAAATGGGCATGGGTGTTTGCTAATGATAAATGGGTTGAGGACCCAGCCTACTCTGACTTACACCTAGGACCCATGCTGATGGTGGGAGGGGTGTATGTTCCCCTATTTGCCAGTGTCTGCCCACCATAAAGCCCAGATGCCCTGGGTCAATAAACTACTGGCTGGCTGACATCCAGTTTCTCAGCTTGGGTTACCTGGGATAGCATTATTGAGTAAAAGCTGGACATAAAACCAATCAACCTACCAAACATGAACTAAGAATTGCTACACTTGATGCAGGTTCATTGACAGGACTGAGCTTGGAAGTGGATGATATGATGGTACAGAGGAGGCCGGGCATCCTATGTATCCAAAAGGCAAGATGGAAGAGCAGTGCAGCAAAGCTTCTTAACTTATAATCCAGAGTCTACTACTCAGGAGGAGGAGAAGATAGAAATGGTGTAGGAATTGTGGTGAGGGTGAATCTTTAGAAGACAGAGAGGGATGTCATCAGAATTAGCGACAGGCTCATGGCAATCAGAGTCTACTTGATAGGGAAGTATTCACAATCTCAGCCTGTGCCCCACAGCAGGATTGTGATAGTGAGAAAAAAAGTGCATTCAGACAGCAAGTGCAGGACCTACTAGATAAAGCAGGACATCAGGAATTGGTGTTGATATTGGGTGACCTAAATGCACATATCGGAACAGAGACAGCAAGATATGAGAACTGCCTGGATCTACATGGGTGGGGCAGCAGCAATATAGAAATAGAGGCTATTCTAGACTTCTGCCTGACAAATAGCATGCTAGTAACCAACATACGGGTCAGAAAGTGAGAAAGTCACAAGATCACATACAAGAGTGGCCAACATGCAACTCAGTTAGACTTCCTCTTAGTAAGGAAACGGCACTGGGGTAGAATCAGTGATTGCAAAGTCATCCCTAGTGAAACAGTTGGCCAACAGCATACTGGTTGCCTCAATCAGCTGCAAGTTGTGGTTAGAGAAGTCTCTAAGGTCAACAAAGACCGGACTGAAGATCTGGAAGTTGACAGGAAAGAAAGAACAAGGATTAAAGGAATTGCTCAGGGCTGTAGCACCTCAAGAAGAAGAGGAAATAGGTGTAGCTGAAAACGCATGGCAGCATGTGAAAACACCATGTGTGAGGATTACAGAACAGATATGTGGCTGAGCCAGGTATGGAAATAAGATACACAGGGAAAGCTGGTGGTGGAATGCAGAAGTCCAGGAAGTTATCAAAAGAAAGAAGGCATGCAGGAAAAAGTGACAGATATATAAGACGGACCAGGCTAGAAAACAACAAAAAAAAGGTGTCTGACTAGCACACTACTAATGTGCAATAAATACATAGATAAATGAATAAATAAACAGATAAATCAATAAACATAAAATAAATACACACAAACAATTTAAATAAATAAATAATCAGTTTACACAGGCTAATGCTTTTACCTATGTGGCATTTATACCATATAGCTAGATGGCTTGTGTTTTCATGCTTAAGGTAGTAGTTTGACTCAAAAGACAAAATCCTGCATCACCAAGGATTTACAGTTACATTACCCTAGACATCAGTCATTCATTACCACCTTACCAATTCCATATGTCATCAAAGTTCCATTGCCTCTAATGCAGGAACATAACTATTAACTGCACAATAAAAATAAATATGTAATTTTATTTCTAAACCAAGGTACAGCACTTATATATAATTATATGTTCCAGCTCTGCACCTGCACAAAAACATGAAAGATAACAGAACTCTCTAAATAAGAATTGAATTGCTGCCAGCATGCACAGTGTCAAAAGCAGATAGTGAGATTCTGCGTTCCAGGGCACAGAACGATTGGGGTCTGACTGATTTCTTGGACTATGAGACTCGAATCAACTCGAAGAGAACAGTAACAGATGAAACTGAATGCCGAACCATATCCTAATCAATGCAAGATAGTGCTATACATGCCCATGTTAAGGCTTCTTTAGCCAACAATGATCATGTCACTGTGTGGTTTATAGTAGAGAGGAAGGGTAAAAATTACAAGCAAAGACAGTAGTATAGGGGTTTTAGAAGAGTGGGTTCAAGTAGCCTGGAGGCAGAGGACAAGGATACGTTAGAAGACCAGGAACAAATCTAGTAAGTAAGCAAGCTGTGGCAATGGGTATCATGACTGAGGGGTTAGGAATAGTGCCACAACTGAGGAACTGGATAATTGGATGGTTGAATTGTAGGATACAGAGGGTCATATCAGGATTATGGAAGTGACCTGTGGAGTACTGCATGTGCCTTTCCTGGATCCTGTAATCCTTAGTATGTATCAGACATATCTGCCAGAACACAGAACAGAATTAATTTATTAGCTGATGACACAATGTTAGGTGCATTAGTGGAGGATGGGGCAAGATTCTATCAAAAAATTGGAAAGGCTGAAGTTGACAGAAAGATGGAAGTTGAGGTTCAGGGCAAAACATATGCAAAAATACTTCCTATGGGCACACCACCCCTGCTGGGGAATGTCAGAAGAGCAGAAAATGGGTTTGGGGGTGTTGATCATATGTAGACTGGACCACCAGTAGCAGACTGGGAAGGCTGTGGTGACAGCAACATAATGATGGACTGATGGGGTGCACCCTCAGGGGATAAATTCTAAAAGCAAAGAAATAAAACAGCTACTCTATGGAGCACTGGTCAAATTATAGCTTTAGTGCTGCATGCAGTGCTAGAGGCCTGATGAGAACATGTTCTTTGGACTACTGGAATGAATCCAGAAGAAAGCTATGAGATAGATCCACAGGAGAAAGGGTGGAGAAATATGACCAAACACAAGAAGGAGCTAAAAGTCTTCTCACTTAGAACCAGAGGTGTGGGGACATAATATTGATCCACAAGATCATGTTAAGGAGATCTGAAGTGGTCCTTCTGAAGAGGAAGGGTAGAGGAGGGCAGGTGGGGAGACAGGTGCAGATTGTAGGGACTAACTACTACTTGGATCATTGGATGAATGTTTTTAAAGTGAGGGTTGTGTACCCATGGAATGAAGTAGAGTCTTTGAAAAAGGCATGGGATAGGTGGAGAAGGCAAAAGCAGAGGTGGGGGGGGGGTAGAATGGTAAGGCACTTAAAAGAACAGATTAGACAGGCTTATTGTCTCCTTCTGTTATTAAGCTGATGCAATATGATATAATGTACACACACACACACACACTCACTCACTTGCTGGGCATGTGCAAAGAAAACGTCAGTAAGGCCTAAACAGAAATAAATCTTATTTCTTCACTTGTTGGCAGAGCAGAAGATGGATATCTCAAAGGTGTACAGTGTATATGACTGCTCTTGCTGTACATGTCTTTATGTGTCAGACACTGATTCTGAAGTGAAGGAAAAGAGAAGTTCTGAGTCCGTGAAACCAATAAGGAATATAACCCAGTTTCCTAACTGCTGCAGAGCAGTGTCTCATTAAATGACTTGCTCTGGGTTACATAGTAAGTAAATAGAGGCTGAAGGAATAAAACCAGGCTACAGAAAGCAACTCATTAGCATTTCATAGCCTTAGTCTTCTGTGCTAATTGCCAGTCTAAATAAGTTTGGTTTTCTCCCTGCTGCATAATCACATTGACTGTTTAAATGTCTGTTCATCTTGCATTGGGTTGGACATCTACCAGTAATGCTACAGTGATGGCCTGGACCTGTGAAATGCCCAGAATGTCACTCAGGATACTAGGAGATACCATCTTCACGTGGCAAGTACCACCAATTTCTGCTTCTGCTCTCTTCAGCTTCACTGTTTGATGTCATGTTTTAGTTGAAAAATATAGTGACTGATCACTAACAACTGCTTTCTGAATTCATCTGCAGGACTGCTTTTGGCATTGCAGCTATCTTGGACACACTATAACTTTAGCACAGTGCCTTGACATCAGCATCATTTTTTTGGATTCTGCCCAAAACCACCACATATCTGAGAAAGATATTGAACATATTCATGCCAGTCTTTTTTTAAACAACCTTGGCAATCAGGATTTAGAAACTCTTGCATCCTTCCTCAAACAGAGTAATGTCATTAAAGGGAACACTATAAGTTTACATCTTAGACTAATGTTGAAAGACGTGAGTGAATAAATGTGAGACAACAGCTTTTATTTTTCCCTATTCCATCTTTTCAATAAGAAAATAAGATAAATTGTCTTATCTAAAGTGCTTAATTCCTTCATTAACTGGAGGAAAGAGAATGTGATATGTGAAGCCACCCCCCCCAAAACAAAAAACAAACAAAATACATATTAAATTATTTTTTGTTAAAACCAATCATTCCAGTTTATGTCCTAAGTATCAACAATGTTAAAGCTGTCAGAAACTATTTTAATAACTTAGGTATCCCCTCAGAACTTTTAAAAATAAATGCAAATACATAAAAATAATTCTCATCAATGTAATTTATTTTATATTAACTC
>NC_056747.1:67245090-67457590 GCF_019279795.1 Protopterus annectens
TCCTCACATCTCTCCTGCTTTTATCTCTCTGGAACAATGTCCCATTAGATCCGTTTCCCCTACAGGCACATTTTTGCTGACCTTGATGTGTTTGTAAACTGTTGTGCTTTGTTATGGCCTTCTTTTATCTGTCAGTAGTCCTCAACATGCCTTCTTTGGTACGTATTTTCTAATTTCCATATCCACTTGTACTCTACAATAATCTGTTCCCCCAAAACAGTCATACAGACTATTTGCTGTTCTGATCAAATTCAGCTGTATATGCAGTATGTACATTTTTGTACAGAAAAACCTAGTATTGAAGTATTCTACTTACATTCTAATTTATTGATGTGCTTAGTAACACCAGAACCTTTGGAAAACCATAACAGCAAGCACTAATACTTGAGAAAGTTTATACATTGTATGTAGTAATAATGTAATTAGTCATTGCCATAGTACAGCAGGCACTAATACGTGAGAAAGCTTATACTATGTATGTAATAATAATGTAATTAGTCATTGCCATAGTACAGCAAGCACTAATACTTGAGAAAGCTTATACTATGTATGTAGTAATAATGCAATTAGGCATTGCCATAGTACAGCAAGCACTAATACTTGAGAAAGTTTATACAGTGTATGTAGTAATAATGTAATTAGTCATTGCCATAGTACAGCAGGCACTAATACTTGAGAAAGCTTATACTATGTATGTAGTAATAATGTAATTAGTCATTGCCATAGTACAGCAGGCACTAATACTTGAGAAAGTTTATACTATGTATGTAGTAATAATGTAATTAGTCATTGCCATAGTACAGCAAGCACTAATACTTGAGAAAGTTTATACTATGTATGTAGTAATAATGTAATTAGTCATTGCCATAGTACAGCAAGCACTAATACTTGAGAAAGTTTATACTATGTATGTAGTAATAATGTAATTAGTCATTACCATAGTACAGCAGGCACTAATACTTGAGAAAGCTTATACTATGTATGTAGTAATAATGTAATTAGTCATTGTCATAGTACAGCAAGCACAAATACTTGAGAAAGCGTATACTATGTATGTAGTAATAATGTAATTAGTCATTGCCATAGTACAGCAAGCACTAATACTTGAGAAAGCTTATACTATGTATGTAGTAATAATGTAATTAGTCATTGCCATAGTACAGTAAGCACAAATACTTGAGAAAGCTTATACTATGTATATAGTAATAATGTAATTAGTCATTGCCATAGTACAGCAAGCACTAATACTTGAGAAAGCTTATGCTATGTATGTAGTAATAATGTAATTAGTCATTGCCATAGTACAGCAGGCACTAATACTTGAGAAAGCTTATACTATGTATATAGTAATAATGTAATTAGTCATTGCCATAGTACAGCAAGCACTAATACTTGAGAAAGCTTATGCTATGTATGTAGTAATAATGTAATTAGTCATTGCCATAGTACAGCAAGCACTAATACTTGAGAAAGCTTATGCTATGTATGTAGTAATAATGTAATTAGTCATTGCCATAGTAAATGGTTGTGTATTGTTTTCATCAGACCACCAGTACAAGAAACTTACTCTTTTCTGTAAATTGTGGCATTTTCAGAGTTTATTATATTCATGGGGAGAACAATGTTGAATAAAAGTATTATCCTATCATAAAATATTGTTTCCTTTGGGAGAGTATTTATTTAACATTTGTTTACCGAGTAAGTCTGATTGGGATGGAGGCTATTTTCAGCAGAGGCCTGGTGAGAAGCACTCCAGATGCATGTCTTTGGAAAGTGGGAGGCATCTGCAGGGAACGCACATGAACACTGAGATGACATGTACACTTCGCTCAAAAGGCACCCCTGCAGAGAATCAAACAGTAGAACCTCTTGCTGTGAGGTGACAACACTAACCACTGCACCATTGCCACTCTGAAGCCACTTTCAATGAATTGCACTGTATTTGACATGATTCATATTCTGTGTGCAACAAAAAGTTTACATTTATCTCATTATTTGTTAGTGTAATAATCCATTTAAGCTCCATTCTTATTGTGTATTGAGAATTGCACACTTTGGGGTAGAAACTATGTTTTATCTCACCTGTGTTCTTTGTCTTAAACTTATAAAGACTAAAGCAATCCTGATTTGTCCCAGAAATTAGTATCAGGACAAGAATTCTTCTCTCATTTAAACACCTTAAAATCTGTCTTTGGGCATTCCTTGAAAGTGCCCATCTGAAAATGTGTCAAGATGAGTACTGCATGGCAGTGTCTCAGGGCCTTGGCCAAACATAATGACACAATGAGAGTAATAAGTTTGTGGCTCTGAGCAACTCATTAGCACTTCTTCCCTAAAACCCTCGGAAGGTCATTAGCAGACTTACCCTACTGCCTACCTGACCTTATGAAGTACCTGTAAACAAAGCTGAGGAAGTAACAAACACAGTGCCATGATCATTTGAGCAGGAGCATGTCAAGTTACTGAATGGATTTAAATGAAATGCCATTCAGTCAGGGTGTAATGGATGAAAACAATGTTTTGTAATCTTTGAGATTGCCCCCACCCCCTTTCCCCTTGGAATTAGTATATGCAAGTTAGGTGGTGAGGGGCCTGCCCTTTTTGTTAACTGCCAAAAGTGGTTTATGGGTGATTCTTTTTTCCGATAAAACAGCTTTTGATTCATAGATGTTCAGTGCATTGGTAGGAATCTCACTAGGCTTGCCAGCGGTATTATATATTCAAATGAGACCCTGAGAAAACATATATAAAACAAAGAGATCCAAAACAACTTAAGACACAATGTGTACATAGCAGCAGCAGCAAAGATAAGAAATAGACCAAGAGTATTCACAGTGGAACCTATGGAACAGTATATTTCTTCCTAGATATATCAATTAAATACAGTCATCACAGACAGTGACAGAGTGAAGTATGTCCTTTCAAAATACATTTGTTGAACTTGTTGGACATATTAGAGGACAGCAGTCTGCAGTGTCAGGCTCCTACAGTAGTGTTCTTCATACTGTCAAGAATGATCACACCAGCACCTTTCTTCCTTCAACAAACTTCTTGCCAAGTTGGGATAGAAACAGTTTTTTATATCACCGGTATATATCACAGGGATGGTCAGTGGACCTTGGCTGACTACCAAAAGCCAACTAACTTATACAATTTCGTAATGGTCACCTGAACAAGTGATAGGAATGGCCATGTTCACTGTAAGCTAAGCCAATATTCAGGGAGTGGCCATTTATCAGCTGACAGAACTCTGCATTGGTATTCTTGCAGCCTCCTTTCAGAAGTGTAGGATTTGATACTGTGACAAGCAAAGCTCTTAAAAGTAAACTTTGATTCCACCAGCCAAATAGCAAATTCTGAAAATCACTCTTTTGCAATGAAATCATTTTTCACCCAACTACACCCCTAAATGTCCAGGAATAAAAGAATAGACAGCCTACCACATCCTTAAAAACTATAGTTACTAATTCTGAAATCATTGTTCCATGGAGAAAGAGGACAAATCAAAGATACTGAAACCTTCTTTTGAGCAACTTCAACATCTTGTCGTTGGCAAGTTTGCATCTCCTGTTAATGAATTTTCTGTGTAAGAGGGGGTTCAGTGTCACTGAAGTCATTATCACAGTTACTATAGATTAGGTTGCACTCTTGACTTGTGTTCCTAGCATGGTGTTTCAGACTCAGACATCGGGTGGAACCTGTCTTTTGCTGTGATTACCACACCATTTCAATTATTGGTGGCATTACTCTTGGCACTGTCCCCTCTTAAACTGGTGAAATGCGAAATTTAAATGCCATGACAACATCCGCGGTGGTGCAGCGGTAGCATTGTTGCCTCACAGCAAGCGGTTCTCCCATTCAATTCTCGGTTGGAGTGCGGGGAGTGCCTTCTGTGTGGAGTCTGCATATCCTCCCCACGGTTGGGTGGAAGTTGGAAAGACATGCGTAAATGGGCGTGCCTTCGTTGAAGGTTGAACATTGAGCTGGCACCTCGGCGTTCGTGAAAATCTACTGCCAATCATTAGCGTACCGGAGTTTTGCTGTGGCGACCCCTAACCGGGAAAAGCTGAAAGACAACAACAGCAATTGATCAATGTGCTCTTTCCTTTCACCTGTTCCATTTAGTGCCCTCTGCTCGTAGAACAGATAATTTGCTTCCTCTTATAATAATGCTGATAAGACATCTGCATTTAGTACATGCTGTGCCCACCTTATTCCTCACAAAACATGGGGCAATACCAAGCTGTATAATGTCCAGAAAATGGGGCAGATGCTTAAGCATAAATTAAGATAATCTTCTTGCTCTAATAACTTACCTGGTTGCAGTTTATCACAAAATAGCAGTATTCCTGCATAGAGGGAGCTCATCTGTATTAAACTGAGTGACTATTTTAAGTGGCGGGGAAGGCACATTATTTGGAAGAATGGGAAATTGATTCTCTGTAGCTAAGCTTGCCCCTTTAAGGGCAGTATCTACCACTATAGTGAAACTAGAGGACATCTGCTTAGATTTTAAGTGAATTTGAGATGCCAAATTTTTGTGATTTCATCTTTGTTATTTTTAGACTGCCCCCCTGCTAAGTGTGGCATAGACCGATTGTAACAAGTTTAGCAATTGATTGTCTTTTAATTTTCCAGATGTTTATTTTTAATACTGTGACAGGAATGGATCCCATTCCTAAGTTAGGTCATAATTAAAATTCACAAAATTAGCTTTGTTTTAGTCGTTGATGTTTGCCAGGAGTAGTCTTCTTATCACTCACAATCTACCCATAATTACCTTTTTCTGCAGTTCATATGGGGTTATCTGCATTGGTGACATATTCAGGTATGGTTGGAAATTATTTTCAATGATCCCATTTTGAACTATCTAAATGCCCATAATCCATATTATTGTACTTTCAGCTTGTATTTCTTGATATCTTATAACTTTATGTATGTCACTGTACAAGACACTATAGTCACTGAGTGCTGCAGCTTCAATAATTCATGCTGTTTTTGTCCTTTTTTCTTCACCTACAATATCTGGTTTCATTACTTATTTTTTTTAACTGTTGGCAATAGATAATCCTATGTCATCATTACTTCTTTACTTTCAGTAAACCTTTGTTTCAATCTTCTAAAATATTAATTTCTATGCCTTGTTTTCATTTTCCATGCTGCATTGCTGTCTGTTCTTTTATTCCTGGATATTTATATACTTCCCTTGTTCCAGTTTCTTTTATATCACATTCCAACATTGACATTTACTCGATACTTCAGTTTTCTTGTTACAAATGTTGCTTTTTCATATTTTTTTGAGAACAAATGCCACTCTTGTGTTACCTGAAAAGGATTAAGTAACTTGCAGTTGTACTTTCAGTTGTTTGTCAAATGAGCAATATGGTTTTAGATTATCTTCAAAAAGCAGCCGAGATATCATTTCATAAGTGACTTTTCTTGAAGTTAAACTGCAGTCATAGCCTAGTCCACTAAGTAAACAATTTATATGATTTAGGACAAGGCAGATCAGCAAGGGTTACCAACTGACCTGATGATCCATTAAATCATACTTTCTTCTTTGAATAGCGGTGTGTTTCCATCCACTTTGTAATGCCTAGTCTAAAAAAACACACCTGAGTTAGACGTTTGTTTTTCATTTATTTGTTTCTTCATTTTTCTTTTGTTTACTTTTTTAAATTGATTGACTGGTGCGGAGCACTGACCTATAAAGACCAATTTCAGGCTCTGCTTCAGAAAAAAATGCAAACAATAATAAAGAATTGGACACCAGTGCCATTCAAGATATTTACAAGAGGAATGCAAATAATTGC
The DNA here is from genome assembly GCF_019279795.1 of Protopterus annectens. NCBI lineage: Eukaryota > Metazoa > Chordata > Ceratodontiformes > Protopteridae > Protopterus > Protopterus annectens. Next base: position 67,250,904 of record NC_056747.1, read on the forward strand.
ACTAAAGTGAAGATTGCATTAAACTTATACAAGTAAAAAGTGCCTCCCCCATTATAGACAAGCATATATGTAGAGAGATGTAGGTTACCAGCTGTGTATCCTTTATTAAAGAAACAGGCAAATGGCTACTGTGAGTGGTGAATTAAGGGTTGAGGGGTTGCGGGTCTAGGTGAGTGGGTTTGGAAACAAAGAAGAGGAGATACCCACATGAGAGCTAGCTAGCTGAGAATGCAATATGGAAGGAGTGCAGTTATGGAAAGATGCTCTTGAGAAATTAGGTAACGTCTGTGTTCATGAGGCATTGATATTTGGAGGTTTCTAGAAGGTTTTCAGATAATTGCTACCTGATTTCTAATCTTCCTTTTATTTGTAAAGTTATTCAGCAAGTTGTTTATTCACATATTAATTTAATTGTACAGAAATATTGAGTTAATGACCCATTCTTGTCACACTCCTGAACTAGGCACAATACTGAGACAGCATTTACTAGAGTTATGAATGTCCTCCTCATGGCTAGTGATAAACATCATCGTTATCCCATTCAGGTCCTTACTGATCGATCTTCAACATTTGATATGGCGGGTCACAAATTCACATTAGATATTCTATTGACTTACTGTGGGGCTTCAAGTATTTTCCTATGCTGGTTCATCTACTCCCTTTCTGGATGTGCCCAAAGGTTAGTTTTGGGTATTTATTCCTGATTCAGTGACTGTGTCATCCCACAACATCATAAGTGGCAATTTTAGGGTTGTTTAGCTGTTTTCCTTATATGCTTTTACTTGGTGAGTTCATTTGCAGGAAAAGTTTACAGTATCCATGCTATGCTGTTAATACTAAATTCTCACTCTGCACTACTCGGGATGGTTGTCTACTGTCTGTCCCCAATGAAAGGACTTGGAATGCATCCAGACATGGATAAACTGTAATACCATGAGACTTAACGCCTTCATGATGGTTGTTGTTGTCTTTTGGCTTTTCCCAGTTAGGAGTCGCCACAGCGGAACTCCAGTCTGCTAATAATTGGCAGTAGATTTTCACGAATGCCGAGGTGCCAGCTCAACGTTCAACCTTCAACGAAGGCAAGCCCATTTACGCATGTCTTTCGCACGCACACCCAACTGCAGGGAGGACATGCAGACTCCACACAGAAGACACTCCCGCTGAGAACTGAACGGGAGAACCTCTTGCTGTGAGGCAACAACACTACCGCTGCACCACTGTGGAAGTGTCTTCATGATGGTGACTGTGGCTATTCATGCTACCCCTAGGCAATCACATTTCCCAGTCTTGAATTCTGTAATTATCTAAGCTGGAGATACACTGAGGCTTGCGGAGAAGGTGAGAAATTGTGCTGGTGTTTTTGACAGCAACATGACACTTGAGCACCTGGTGTTTTCTGCTGTTCTGTTATCTTGTTTCCATCTGCAGAACATCTCAAACATCACATATTTACTCTTCACTCAAGATCTTTGGAGCAGTGGTGCATGCCTTGGTTTCATCTCATTTCAGTTATTGCAACTGTCTTTAGGGATTCCTATTACAGGACTTTATCAGTTGCAGTTTGCAGATAATTTTGCAGCTCAGTTACTTACTGGAATGTCCTGTTTCCAATACATTACACAAGTTCTGCAGAGTCTGCATTGCCTCCCAGGAAAGTCACATATCACCTTTTCCTGATTTACTTAGCCCTAAACAAGATACCCCCATCTACAAAGAAATTCTAGTGAGACACACAACCCTCTCTGTGTTCTATAAGTTACAATTCTCTAGGGTTGTTAGAGATTCCTTGGATTACTCTGTCATGCCTGCCTTTTGTCATCAGGTACCACATGTCTAGAATCTTCTTTCCTGGTGATTGAGAGAGTCTCTCTTGCTGGTTAGCTTTATTGATCCTAATTCCTATCCAGAGCTATCTGTCTGTATTACTTCTGTTTTTATTTAATAGTGCTTAGTTTTTGTTAGCCTTTAATACATCTGAAGATTAATTTGAACTTAAACTTTGCAGTTAGTGCATATTACTTACTGTTGCTATTGCAGTTTTGCATTTTTAAAGACTGCAGTCACAGTTCTCAGAATTAAAAGAGGCAGTTATTCTTACTCGGTGTGATATGAACTATTGGAATTCAAGTCTGGTTGCTCCATGATACAGCTTCTTGTCTATAACATAATTTCAGTTGATAAAACTAGGACTGAAAAAGTGAAGGCTTACAAAAGAAACAACATCCGATTAAGATTTGTCAAGAATTTGAAAAAAAGTATTGCCATATGAGTATTAGGACACATACATTTCAAATTTCCCTGATTTTGATGAACAGCCCTGATTTTGCCTCATATTTTTGCCCTGCTCCCTATAAAATATTTATTTTCTGTTAAATCACAGAGGATTATGGTCAGTCAATAATGCCAGATAATTATACTTTCATATTTGTTTTTGCTCAGAAAAGGCACATTGCTGCAAAAAACTGTGTTCTATTAACTTTGCAGGTGAATTAGAATAATAATAACTAAAAATTATTTCAGATTTTTGGGCCTTTGCCCCTATTAGGATCATAGGCAAGACAAGGCAGTTTGACTGTTGGAATCTGCACCTTGTCAATAACCAAGTTCAAGCTCTACCACTCTTTGTAAGGATGGCAAGGTTTGCAAATACCAGAGTAAATTTAAGGGTACCTGTCATTCGTTCATCTCTATACAGATAATAAGAAGGCCTGGGGTTTTGTTTAGATGCTTTAATACATAGAAACACATCAGGATGGCTAGCAGCATTTTTAAATATGGACAGACTAGTTAACAAACACAGTTTCCATGCATACATGCTTTCATCTCAACAGCTAACTACAAAATGGCAGTGAGACTTGCACGTGCTCAGTATTTATACACTTGTGCAAGCCCTTGGATAGCTTCTTAAAGGTACATACACATATATTAATCTACATCCTCCCTCTTAAAAAGATTGCCCTTTATGCAAAACAATAGCAGAGCTAGGCATGTCTTACTATGTACATTGGAAACAAAACATAGTGTTCATGTCCAAGTTGCTTCATATCTGCTACAGGGTTTAGGGATTCAACCATATCTCGTAAGATAACAATTGTGACAACATTTAGCAACAGAGCCAGTCTGCAGTGCACAACTCATATCAGGAACGTCTGGATTCATCACAGGAATGGGAATATCCTCTGGAACTTCCTCTGGAGCTAGAACACTGGATAACTCATTCTAAGATAAACAGTCTTTCTCACAGGCTGTCTGCTGTGGTATAGGCTTGGACACCAGTCTCAAATGTTTCCAATTCCACCTAAAAATCCCTCCTTCTGACTCTGTAATATACGATCTTGGCTCTGGATCAATATTCTTCATGACATCAAGCCGATCCGCTTCTCCCTCTTGTAATGGATTGAGTGGTTTGCTGATCTTATCATAGTAGGACTTCTGGGTTACGTGCTTTTTCAACAGATTGGCTTTTACTGTTCTTGACACATGGAACCAACAGTTGATTACTGATTGGTAATGTGGTTATGATTTGTCTCGACAGAAGTCACTGAGTAGGTGAACCAAGATGTTTATGTCGAGCAACATTTATGAGATTCAAGAGAATTAGAAAAACATCACTATTATCTCATTTTGAATTCTCAGGTAACTGTTTTGCACTTTGCACTGCACGTTCTGCCAAACCATTTGACTCTGTGTACTCTGGACTACTTGTGCCATGAGTAAAGTCCCATTCTTCAGCAAATCTTTTAAACTGTTGGCTTGTAAACTGTGTGCCATTGTCAGAAATAACTTTGTGCAGACTCCCATGTACTGCAACATGATGTTTCGTCTTAGTAATGAGTGTACTGGATGCTAGGTTAGGAAGCAAGTCAATCTCAAACCAATTGGAGTAAGTCTACGAACACCACGATAATGCTGACCATTCCACTGGAAGATATCAGTGGCTACTGTCAACCAAGGTAGTTGTGGAATCTGGTTAAGTTGAAATGGTTCCTGCTGTTGATGTGGCTTTGTACTATTACACACTGAACAAGATGTGGCTTTGTACTATTACACACTGAACAAGATAATAGTGCTCTCTCAATGTCTTGTGAATTAGAAGACCACAATACTCTCTCTCTTACCCTTCTTTTGATAGATGTGATCCCGGGCTGACCACAATGCAAGATAGTGATGTACTCAGGTTGCAAGGACTGTGGAACAATTACTTTTATTTATTTATTTATTTGAAGTTTGTTTACCAGGATAATCCATTGGACCGAATGAGCTCATTTTCAATGGAGCCCTGGGGAGAAAAGCTCCAAAGATACAATGTCAAAAACAAAATGTCAAAAATACAAATAAGAATAAAGTCAATTATCATAAGTAGAAAATAACATCTAACTTAAAGTAAAATATAATAGGTAGAACATAACATCTACTGTTTGATAAGTATCACAGTAGTACATGTAAGCACAAGATAGTATTAAGAAAAACAGGAAATGCAACAGAACTGCAATACAAGAATAACAAATAAGTTTATAATTTTTAATTTCTATATTCAATAGTAAATGTAAGGAGAGAAAGTATTAGTTAAGAATATTAGTTAGTAGGTGTGCACAGATAGTAGTTACATAAGTGGTTGACTATAGTAGGAGTGTTCCTATAGAAGGGAAGGGATTATAGAATAAGGAGTGTGAAGTAGCTGGAGGAATTTATGTAGGGTGGGTACAGGAGCATTCCCAGTGAGAAGATAGGTGTGAATGGAGGAGAGATTTAAAGATAGGAAGGCTGCTGGTAATACGGATATGTGATGGGAGGGAGTTCCAGAGGCGGCCAGGGTAAAGGAAAGTAAGAGTTTACCTGCTGGACGGGTAGGTTTATGGAGTTCAAGTAGGTTCTGAGTGTTGGTTCTAAGGGGTCTATTAGGATGGTGTATTGTGAAGGCTGAGGAGAGAGAGGGGCATAGTGAGGGCTTAAAGATGAGCTTATGAGCTTGAGTTAGTTGAGTGTAAGAAAGATAGTTTGGGAGCTCTAGCCAATTCAGTTTGTGGAGGGCAGTACAGTGGTGAGAGGAGGATCTATGGCCAGATGCAAATTTAGCGATTTTGTTGTAGCAGGAAGAAAGTTTTGTTTTGGTAGAGGATTTAAGGTTGGTTAGTAGTGGGGCACCATATAGTAGAGAGGGGATGAGGTATGTGGTAGATAGGAGGAATCTGGTAGAAGGGGAGAGGAAGCGTGTGTGCCGGTAGAACATACCAAGTTTCTGATGTGTTTTTTTAATGTTTGTATGTATATGGGAATCAAATGTGAGCTGATTATCAATGAGAGTTCCTAGCAGTTTGACATTGGAGACAATTTCTAGAGATGTATTATTTTGACTGGGTATGAGGAAAGAGTTTTTGTCAATAGTTATGCTTTTTGATGGTGTGAATAGAATCAGTTTGGTTTTAGATGGATTGAGAGCAAGATGATTATCATGCATCCATTTTTCAGTGGTTGTGAAGGCATCCTGAGTTATTTTTTTGAGGGAGGGAATACAGTTTGCAGCACAGATAATGATAGAGTCGTCAGCGTATTGGACTATTTTAGCATTTGGGATATTGTGGTGAAAGTCATTAATGAAGATATTAAATAATAGTGGACCTAATATGGAGCCTTGAGGTACGCCAGTGACAGTGTTGAGGTAAGAGGAGGTGGATTTCTTCCATTTAACAGATTGCTGCCGATTGGAGAGGTAACTAGAAAACCAACTAATGCAAGAGGGGGAAAGATGTAGGTTAGAGAGTTTGTTGAGTAACAGGGAGTGGGAGATGGTGTCGAAGGCTTTAGAAAGGTCTAGGAGGACAGTAGAGACAATATAGTTGGAGTCTCTGGCTTTATTTACAGTTTCAAGGAAGGAGAGAAGAGCAGTAGTAGTGCTATGACCAGGTCGAAATCCATGTTGTGTTGGAGTTAATAGGTGATTATTGGTGAGGTAAGGTAGCAGTTGTATGTGTATGCACTTTTCTAGTAGTTTAGAGATGGGGGATAAGATGGCAATTGGTCTGAAGTTGGAAATGGCATTGTTGTTACCTCCTTTGTGGAGGGGAATGATGTAAGCTTTTTTCCAGATTTGGGGTACATAGCTTTCTTGGATGGACCGATTTAAAAGTATGCAAATTGGGTAGGCTATGGATTCAGTAGCTGTCTTTAGGAAGAAGGAAGGGATATTGTCGGGAGCGTTAGAGCAAGGTTTTAATTTAAGAAGCAATTTTTTTATAGTACATATGGGTATGGGTTTGGGGGAGAAGAGAGGGTGGTCAGAGGATGAGCATTCAAGATTGGAAGTGGAAGTAGGAGTTGTAGCTGGAGGAGTCGAGTTATTAGAAAATGAGGATGTTAATTTAGATATGGAATCAATAAAGAAGCTGTTAAATTGGGAGGCGAGATTGGTATCACTAATATTTTCATCTGGTTGTGCGTTTTCCTTTTTGCCAGGGTTGAAGAGGGAGGAGATACTATTCCAGAACTTTTTTGGGTTAGTCTTATGATTATTTTGGAGGGTAATATAGTAGGATCTGCGGTCAGAATTGATAAGTTTTTTGACTCTGTTGCGGAGTGTTTTGTATTCATTTAGGGAGGCTGGGTTTTTGTCTTTATAGTAGCTTTTTAAGGCTTTATTGTGAAGGCGCATGGTAGATAAGGTATCTTTTTTTAACCATGGGAGAGTTTTGTTCTTGATTCTTTTTATTCTAAGTGGAGCTAAGGAGTCGAGGAGGTTTAGAAATGATATATTAAAATAGGTGACAGCTTCATCTAGGAGTAGTGTATGTAGGGGACTCCAATTGAATTGTTTCAATAATTCAGAGAAGGTGTTTTGGTTGAAGTTCTTTAAGGAGCGCACAGAGATGGTGGTATGAGAAAGCTGTAGAGAGGTAGAGTGACGGTGAGCAAAGGTGGGAAAGTGGTCACTGAGAGGGTCAGGGAGTGTACCACTACTTGAGAATAGGTGAGGGTGTGATACCAGAATCCAGGCTAGGGTGCTTCCACAGGAATGGTCTTTGGAAGGTCTGGTTATTGACTCAATTAACTGGTGAAAGTTATAAAGGTTGATATTTTGAGGATTTGTTGGGCATTGGATAGAGGACCAGTTAATGTTAACATCGCCGAGAATGATAACTTCATTAGTAATGCTGGTGGAGAGCCAAGAGAGGATGTCCTCAAGAGTAGCTATGTTATCACCAGGAGGGATGTAGAGGGAGGCTAAGCATATTGTTTTATGCTTGTTAAGATGGAGTAGTGTAAGAAGTAATTCGGCATTGGCAAATTGGGGAACTGGTTTAGTATAAGAAGTAACTGAGAAGGAGGAGCCATAGAGAAGGGCTACACCTCCTCCTTTTTTGTGTGTTCTATCTTTCCTGATGATATTATAGTTGGGGGGGTTATTTCTAAGTCTTTTATAGAGGGTCATAGCCATGTTTCAGATATTGATAGTATGTCTGGGTTATTGAAGAGAAGCCAGGCATGGAGGTAAGGGATTTTGTTACATATACTTTGGGCATTTAATGCTGAGAAGGTAATGGTTTTTGTGGATGAAGGTGTGTAAGTAGAGGAATTTGGGGGTGTGTTTGTTGAGGAATTTGAGGGAGATGGACCTGGGTTAGGGTGTATGTCACCTGACAATAGGGTGATTATGACCTGGTGAATACAAAGATAAAGGTAGTTGGAGAGTTTGGTATATGGTTTTAGGGTTGTGTAGTTATCTAGAGTAGTGCAGGAAGCACAAGGGTTAATATTTTTGTAGGTGAATATAAGTTTAAAATGGAAGAGTAGGGAGGGGTTGCAGGGGTATAGATGAGGGCTTATGAGGGTGGAAGAGTGTATGAATTGTTTTGGGAATGGGCTAGTTATGTGATAGTGAGGGGAGTGAGTGGGATGGTGAGGGGAGTGAGTGTAATGGAAAGGTTTGGTGATGTAGGAAAGATAGGTTAGGCTTAGTAGTAGTAGTAGATGAATAATAGATGAGGAAGGTTTGGTTAACATGGCTGTTGGTTTTATGTTGGTATGGAAGGGAGTTATTAGTATGAATGGAGTTTAGTTTGTGTGGGAGTGGTTTGGTTATGTAAATTGATGGGTGGGTTAGAGGTAGAGACAGGAAGTGAAGGGTGTAATTGAAGTGGGAGGGGTTTGGGGAGGTATAAATGTAGAGATAGTGGGGGCGGGTGGGAATTGGGGCAGGGTAGGGGAGCAGAGTGAGCCCGTAGGGCGAACAGAGTGGGAAGAGCCAGGAGAAGAGGACTAGGACGAGACTATGGAAAACAATCAGTAAGGATACCAGAGAGAGACACAGGTAAGAAACCTAAGGTGAGTGGACACTAGGGTAAGAGACAGTGAGGTGAGTCAAGGGTGGAAGTACAATATAGGATACTCAAGGTATAGAAGTGGTTACTAGTCAAATGTAGCTTTGTTTTAATTGTACATTTATTTCTGTCATTTTAAGTAAAGAACCTATCAGATAGAGGAGAGAGTTAGTTAATGGGGTGGTGCTGCCATCTACTGGCCAAATGGGTAACAACAGATAGATAAAGCACCATTAGGTGAGGAAGAAAGGGAAAAGTCAATGTGGCCAAGGGAGGATTGGGTCAGTGCTGGGCTGCTGGCTAGCTCATGCAGTGTCACACTCTAACATCAACCAGAGGGACAATGGTTATACAAGTAGTTACATACATACACTATTTACTATATGGTTCTTGCAGGGAGGAAGGACAGTAGCCCGAGTATCATACGATCCAGAGATGGTCCTTACAGGTAGGGAACCAAGGACAAAAGTTGGTCAGGAATCTGACTGGGGTAGCTTGAGCGTGATTGATAGCAAGCTGTAAGAGGAGAGAAAGGTAATAAATTAATGTTATGCAATAGAAAAGGGTCATTCAGAAGGAGATAAAGCAGTAGGGAAGTGAAATAGAGGCAGAGAGGAGTAGTCTAGAGTGAGTTAGAGTGGGGAAAGGTTAGACGAAAGAAAGATTATATGAAGTCAGGAAGGAAGAGGGCAGGAAAGTGCAGTAAGTTTAGGTAGAACACAAGAGGTTACAGTATCAAAGGTTCAAACAACTTGGTTTACAGCCACTGTTATACTACAGACATAAAAAACAGTACTGGAAAACACATAGCAAATCAAGGTTACAAATTCAATCAGACTACACGATGATGAGACAAACCAGGAGAGTGGATTTCTACATAAACAAATTTGCAAACATTAACTAACATAAGCCCTGCATGGTGAAGCACAGTCGAGCACAAATACACATAATTAAAAAGAAAAAGGTACAAATAAATCAGATTCTTTACACTCTATCTGTGCGAAAATAGGTAGTAGATAAACTAGTGCGCCCTTAAAGCATGCATAGGGATGTGTATAATATATAGGAGTATAGGCACAAATAATTAAAAAAGTGTAGTTTGACTCTGTTTCTACAATAGGCGACGACAAACTAATACGCGTTATGATACAGAGATGAGATTTTGTCTGACAAAGGTATGGAAAATAAGGTTGCACTTCTTGAGGAAAACTAGGTTGCTCTGACAGCCATCCTTGACTGAGGAAATGGTTGAGCCTTTGTAAAACTGGATTTGTGGCTGTGTGATCTCTCAGCTCATCATGATGTGTGGAAGAAAAATGTATCACTTCCATGACTTCAAAATCATCAGTCAAATGAGAACCTTGATTTTTACTCTGTTCAGTGGTATTTCTGGGTGATCTGGATAATTTATCAGCAAGATAAAGAAGTTTGCCTTTCTTATACACAAGATTGAAATTGTACTTTTGCAATCTCAGCATCATACGTTGCAGTTTGTCTAAAGCTGAATGCATTGGCTTTCCCAGAATAGTGACTAATGTTCGGTTGTCTGCTTTGATCTGGATAGGTCTATCATAATCATAATTATGGAACTTTGAGCGTGCAAACACAATTGCCAAAAGCTCTTTCTCGATCTGGCCATACTGCATCTCAGTTTGGGTAAGGGTTCTCGATGCACTGGCAACAGATTGATCCTCTTGTAGAATGACTGTGCCAAGACCAAATTTTGAAGCATCACAGGAAAGTGTAACTGATTTGTAAACAACATAGTATCTGAGAGTTGATGGACTAGCAATTTTCTATTTCAGGACATCAAATGCTCTTCGCTGTTGCTCTAACCAAGACCAGGATATGTCTTTGTGTGTTGGCTCTCTGAGTGGTGCTGAAAGTTGGCTCAAGTCTGGAATAAACTTGCCTAGGTAATTGACCATGCCAAGAAATCTTTACAGGACTTGAACATTGTCTGGAGCTGGCATCTTGAGAATGGCTGTTTGCTTTGAAGGGTCTGGTTGTAGGCCTGTACTTGTTAATAAATGACCAACATAAGTAACTTGTTGTAGCCTGAATTTGCATTTATGTGGGTTAACCTTAAGATCCACTTGATGTGCCCTTTCTAGAACTTTTCTGATGTTTCTCTCATGCTCGGCTTCATCATGACCTCCTACTAGTATGTCATCTACTATGATAGCACAAGTATACCCTGAAAATATTTTCTCCCTTGCATGTTGAAAGACTTCACTTGCAGAATTTATGCCACATCGGATTCCCAAAAATCTGTACCTACTAAAAATTAGTGAGGAAAGAGCATTTTCTGTCAAGCTGAATTTTCCAAAATGTACTCTTTGCATCTAAGACAAAAAAAAAATACTGGCATTAAGGGTATGCCTTCTTTGACTGTGGACATTGGATGATGAGGTCTGTTTAGTGTTTTGTTCAAATCTCGTGGATCAATACATATTCTGATTTGTGAACAAGATAGCTTTTCGTATGAGCTACTACCATGGAAGATGCCCATTCAGTTGGAGTTTCCACAGGACAGATCACACCTTGTCACACCATTTTGTCTAACTCTGCTTTGAATCTGTCCTGCACGACTGTTGGAACTTTACGTGCTGGCCGGATAACCAGACTGACCTCTGGGTCTAACTTCATGGAGTACACAATTGGAAGTTTGCCTAGTTTGTCTTGGAAAAGATCTGCATAGGTAGGAAAAATGTGCTGGGCAAAATTAGAGTAGTGGTCCTTTTAAGCTAACATGGTGAACTTCCTCGTTAAATGAAAGTAGTCACATTTTTAGAGTCTCTGAGCCCTAATAATGACTGGACGTGCCTCTTGACAAAGTAAAATATTAAGTCATAACTTATTTATTTTATTTATTTATTTAACATTTGTTGACCGGGAATGTCTGACTAGGTTCCACAGAGCCTGTTTTCAGCAGAGGCCCGGGGAGAAACGCTCCAGATGCATGTCTTTGGAATGTGGGAGGAAACCGGAGTACCCGGAGGAAACCCACGCGAACACAGAGAGAACATGCAAACTCCACACAGAAGGCACCCCAGCCGAGAATCGAACCGGAGAACCTTTTGCTGTGAGGTGACAACGTTAACCGCTGCACCACTGTGCCGCCCAACTTCTTCCATCCGAGTAACACGTAAGCACTACTGAGCCTTCAGTTTGAATTTCTTCACCTCCATAAGCAACAAGTTTTGCACACCTTGCCAAATCAAGCCTTTCACCTTTACATACACTAGCAAATGTTTCTGCCGACATAACATTGCACTTGGAGCCTGTATAAGCTTTGAGCTCTACGGGTTTGCCATTTATCCAAATGGTACAAAATACTTCATTCTTGGCCCTTAAATGTACTGCATTGACTGTTTCATGAAGTACTGACACACCATCAACATAAAGAGTAGGGTTGCCACTGTCTAACTGATCAACTCATTTCTTAAAATGTTCCCTTTTAATAAAAGAATGTGAGCCTTTTGATTTATAAAATCTTTTGAAATTATTCCATTTATTACATTTGTGGCATTGCTGGCCAAAAGCTAAACATTTTTTCCTTTTAGATTCATGATTTTTACCACAATTATGACAGTTGGCAATTAAACTAGATTGGGGCTCATGCTTTGAGTTTGCTGATTCACTCTTATGCTTCACTGAGACTGTGCAAACTCTGGAACTTGCTAGAAAGTTCTGGGGTTTACCAGTAGGTGCTGCAGGGGTTACAGCTGCCATGTGCTTGGGCCTGTTTTTTTTAACCACGTGCTGCATACTATCCTCTTGAGCTTTATCATTCTGCATTCTAAAGCTGCTCTCATTTGTAAGCATAATTGTGTGCTTTTCTGTGAGCTCCTGTATCTGACAAATCTGAATGGCATCATTTAAAGTTAAATCACTATCATGAAGCAAAATCTTTCTCACAGCATCATTTTTTTATATCACACACATCTGTCTTTTATCAACTCATCCCTTAAATCACCAAATCTGCATTTTTAGCCTTTTTTCTCAGGCCAGTTATATATACTGCAAAAGGTTCACCAGGATTTTGATCCCTTGTGTAAAATAAGTGCCTTTCCATTGTAACATTTGTCTGGGGGGTTAAGCGTTTCTCTAAATATACATTTTAAGCACTCGGAGTCCTCCCTTGATTCAGCCAGTACAACAATCTGACAGTTTTCCCCCTCTCCAGCATAGATACCAGGTGTATACACAAATGCACGTTCCCTTTCTACACCTTCTGACCCAGCTAAATTAAGTAAAATAAATATCTTTGGATGATAATTTTTATCAGGAAAATGCAGCCTGTATGAAAATATCATACTCTTGCTCAAGCACTCTCCAGTTCTGAGCAATGTTACTGTCAAACAAAAGTGCCATGGGTTTTTGAAATCCGTCTGCCATGCCCACAAAGTATACACAGACACACTGAAAATATGACTCTTGTAATTATGTAGGAACAAACTATTCTGTGAGATTGTAACAACATTCAAATGCACAATAAATCTCCAAAATACTTTACTTTGTGAACTATGAATTGTAATGTCTGTACTTTGCAAAATATGCTTTACTGTAACACTGCACAAGCATGCAAACACTTTATACACTTGTGATAACTCGAATATCTTTGCTTTATATGAAAATACATATGCTTTGCAAAAATGCAGTTGTTTCCCCTTATTTTATTCATTTTGTGCGATACGGAATTTATTTCAAAGATTTTCCACAGTAATTTGAATATTTTTATCAATATTGTACATATCGGTTTATGCGAATATTGTTTAGAATGCTCTGTATGGCTCATTTCATATTATGCAAAAAAAAATAGTGCTAAGCAAGTTTTAATACCTGAAATTCATTTCTGACCTGTTTTGTGAAGTTTGCACATTTTTACTCTACTCATCTATGTTCCACCAACATCTAGATAAGTGCCTTAAATCATTTCCGCCAAATCCTTTCTAGCTTCATAGCCATTTCTGGTATCTGTCTTTTTTAGACATGCCATTTCTGACACCATGCCAATCGTGTATCCCTAATACAAATAATAAGAAGTCTTGGGGTTTTGTTTAGATGCTTTAATACATGGAAACACATCAGAATGGATAGCAGCATCTTTAAATATGAACAAACTAATTAACAAACAGAACTTACGTACATACATGCTTACAGCTCAACAGCTAACTACAAAATGGCAGTCAGACTTGTACATGCTCAGTATTTATAACCTTGGGCAAGCCCTTGGATAGCTTCTTAAAGGTATATGCACATATATTGATCTATAGTACCCATCCAGTTGTTAAAGTTATGTTTGAAGGATGATAACAAAATCACATTGCTTGTAGGCGGAGCTTATTCCATAGCAGGGGAGATACTTTTTTGACTTTGTCCAACATTCTTGAGCAAAGAAGTTGAAAGGAACGTTATGACCAGAAAAAGCATAATTTCACTTCCCATGAATAGGTCTAAAGGCCCTGTTCCACATTAAATTCCTCGGCTCCTACATAAACAGATCTGCACAATTATCAATGCCGTTAGTGGTGTCATACATAATAGTATGGGTGCAGGTAGCCATGCATATACCATGTAAGGCATTGCTTCTGAAGAAACTACCCACAGATTAATCTTAGATCACAAAACATTCTGCCCTGCTTATTGAGTCTATGTCTATCTTCTGAGAATTGATAGTGAAATAAAGATGGTATCTGTAAACAAGCAAATAGAGGCTTTTTGATGCAGTATTTTAATGCATGGCTCTCAGCTATAAATGCATATTTTTACATGTATACCGCTGAATGAAGTACAACTTTATTGAGGTAGAAAATAGCCACACAAGCCGTCAGTGTACAAATAAAAATGTGTAGTAACATCATTGAATGTTACTTCTTACAACTGCGTATTGTAGCTAAATGTCAGTGGGTATACCCCATGATTAGAAGAAGTGGGGCAACATTTGGAAGTGGAAGTAAAAATCCAAACTCATGGCTACATTCCTGTGCATGTAGGCTGCATACTAATCATCACATTTGTGATAGTGTCTGACACTGTGTTTTGTGTCCCAGCTCGACACCACTTACACTAAACTGCAAACCCAGGCTTTCAGATCAGGCACTGTATTACAAAACAGTTAATACTTAGGGCAAGGCACTACTGTAAGCTTTCCAATGCAGGTAAGGTGACAAAGATTCCTAAAGACAGCTTGTATGTTTCCCTAGGTCATTAGTGCAAACGATGAAGCATGCATGCTTTCATAGGCAATCCATTCCATACATCTAATTGTGAAAGAATTAGTATACAAGTTACCCCTAACACTATTCCAATTATAAAATGGTAGGGTGCACTATTAAAATATGGTGATCTTAACTAGAAGGCAGCTAACATTAGCCTTTATTACACTGATAAAAAAGTAATATAATCAAAGGGGACCCACATCCACTGCATAAGTTAGTTTAAAATCATATAATATACGGTGAGGTACGTTGTTAATGCCAGTCTATAAAACCCACATAAGTTTTATTCCCCATTAAGTGGAGCACAGTATTTTTGTTGCTGCTTTGCAATGCAAACGAAGCATCTCTATCAATAGCTGCATGTCTGTCTAATATCTGAATTTGTCTTGGGTTTGTAGTACCATAACTGACTGCAGCTGAAAAGAGGCTTACCTGTCTAGTCTGCTTGTTTTGTATAAATAAATAAAAAGCATCTTATTGTACTGTCTTCTAGAAAACTTAAAAAAATATATATATATAGGAAATGCTACATCTTGTGGGCATGGGTTTGAGTCCCCAAATCTCCACTTCCATACAAACAGATGCTGAAAACTCACAGGTTGCCCTTAAAAGCGAACTGTTGCTCCAAGCAGATCATAGCTGTTTCAAAGCAGGCTAACATTTCAGAACAGTTTCCCCTTTAAAAAGGGAGACTTTGCGGAAACTGAGATAGCTACAACAGCAGTAAGGGTAATACTGTAGAATTTATAGGTGTAGGAGTCAATCTCATAGTTGCCAACTCTGTAAGTTTACAAACTAATGCCTCCATTGTATCAGTATCATCGTAATGTGTGCTGCATATTTAAGGTTATGCAACTGCATTTCCTAAACATTTCTGATTAATCCAGCTAGCTGTTTAACTTTGTCTCATTATTTTGTTGTCTGTCTTTTGCAGGCTGCCTTAACCATTTCTGTAACACTCCATGATGTTAGTTCCACGTTTCATCTGTGTTGGGGGGAGGTATAATTGATTCAGTTCCAGTGATTGAGTAACTTAGACTCATCTTCTCAGCAGGAGTCCTTTTTTAGACATGCAGCATCAGTCTAGGCAAAAATTATTAAGTAAATTAGAGGAAGTGAAGGAGACGATGTGGACAGATTAATTAATGAATTGATTGCTTGTTTCTGAAGAAAATGGAAACAGATTCATTTCTTTTCTATGTGATACCCACTTATGTTTTAAAAAGATGTTCTTCTCACTGTTTTCAGTTGTATTATTTCTAATAGGAACAACTCTCTAGGTTTCTTACATTCTCAGAAATGTAATAATGTTGTTAATTATTTCAGCTACTATTTTCCCTAGAGCTGACGCACAACAGCTGGCCAGTTAGTCACATTCTTTTGTTTCATGTTTTTCTCCTTTTTTGTTTCATGATTTTCTCCTATTTGCTTAAGACATCTCTTAACTATCAGAGCCCTGCTTCTCCACTCACACAATGCAATATTGCATAATGTGATATTAGTGTTGCCTTCTAACTTAGCCGCAGTGGTGCAGCGGTAGCGTTGTCACCTCACAGCAAGAGGTTCTCCCATTCGATTCTCAGCTGGGCTTGGGAGTGCCTTCTGTGTGGAGTCTGCATGTCCTCCCCGCGGTATGGTAGCGTTCGAAAGACATGCATGCGTAAATGGGCGTGCCTTCGTTGAAGGTTGGGCATCGAGCTGGCACAGTGGCATTTCAGAAAAATCTACTGCCAATCATTAGCGGACTAGAGTTCTGCTGTGGCGACCCCTTACCGGGAAAAGCCGAAAGACAAACAACAACAGTGTTGCCTTCTAACTGCATCGAGAATGACTGGATTTTGATTTGTATGTGACAAAATCAAGAAAAGCTGATGTGGGCGTTAATAAATATCTTTCAACAGCCATGACTTATGTAATAGCACTATGCCTTTCAACCACCATGTCCAGTTTTTATATACATGCATGGACTCTGATTTCATTTTGGTTATCAGATATACCTGAACTGTATCTGTCTTAATCAACCACTCTATTTCAGAGTCCAAAGTCCTTCCATATGGAAACAATTCTTCACTCTACCAATACATAAAGGAGGTAACTATTCAGACATCACTAATTTTAGACCAATTGCCGTCCTCTCTCTAAAGTTCTAGAAAAATGCATACATAAACAAGTTATGCACTACCTACTCTCTGAAAATCTGCTTACACCTACTCAACCTGGCTTTAGCCTAAAGCATTGTACTACTACTGCCCTATTATCATTCCTTAATACTATCGCCCTTGTCAGAGATAACAACAAACTTGTCTCCTACCTATTCTTAGATCTCTCTAAAGCTTTTGACACCATCTCTCACCCTCTCCTTCTGCACAAAATAACCAACCTTATCTTCTCCCCTGCTACTGTTGCATTGTTTTCCATCTACCTCACTGACAGATTTCAAGCAGTGAAGTGACAATTTACACTCTCCCCTCCTCTCCCAGTTAAAATGGGTGTCCCTCAGGATTCCATCCTTGGTCCACTACTTTTCAACATCTTTACTAATCTTCTTTATTCTTCCTGTCCTCAGTCATCACTGGTCCAATGTGCTAATGACTCTACTGTCATCACTATTATTGACTCTTCCTCCAAACTCATCTCTATAACACAGACTTCCTGTAACTCAGTAGAAAACTGGCTCTCTAATAACCAGCTTATCCTTAACCCCCCAAAAATGTAAGTTACTGCTTTTTCTTCCTAAAAACTACAACCACGTTAAATCCACTTTTACAATCCTGTCCCTCAATAACACACACATCAAGGTGGAAGCTAGCACTAAACTCATTGGTATCATCATTGACAACCAACTTAAATTCGATCTACACATTAACAACTGTATCGCGGGCTCCTCTACTGCAACAAAAACTTTCTCACCAGTGAAGCTAAAGTAACTCTCTCTTATGCCAACCTCCTACCCAGTCTGTTTTATGGCTCTCAACTTCTTACTTGCCTCAACTCCACACTCCTTGCCAAACTTGATAACCAAATTGCAGCACATCAGACTTACAAGTCACATCACTGTCTCTCACTCATACACCTTAAATGGCTTGAACTACCTCACCAGCTTCTTCTCGTTCAACTTCAGATCATCCACTTCATCCTTTATCAGCTTTCTTACTGTCCTACCCTATCATCTGTCATCTCCCACTATTCACCTGCTAGATACCTCTGAAGCTCTAACCTAGATCTGCTACAAATCCACAAACCTAATACTAAGAAAGGATGTATTCTCTATAGCTATAATCCTTCCAAGGCATGGAACAAACTCCCACTAGAGATCAGGTCACTCAAGCAACTTAGTCAATTCAAGCTAACCATTAAAGAATACCTGTTAAGCCAATGCACCTGCCTGTGTACCCACCTCCCTTAAACAACTTATCAACCCTAACTGCACACCTCTATCTGCTCCCATCCTATGTAACTTTAACTCTCTAGACCTTGTCTCACATTAACTTCTCAATCCTAAGCACATTACATAATTGTTATCTGTATAATGTAAGATTTTACGTCTGGTGACAAAACTATTGTTAGTCCTTTTGAATGATGTAGGATTCTAAATCTGACAGACATAATTAGCTTACTGTAGTAAATGCTTATTTTTTATGTATATGTTCCTTTGAATATTTTCTTTAAACCAGTTGTTGATTGTTTACTTATTTTTGTAAATTATAATCTGTAGAACCTGTGGAGCTTTTCTCCCCGAGGCCTCAGCTGAAAAAGGGCTACTTAGCTCAGTTGGACAAACCTTGTTAACAAATGTAAAATAAACAAATAATACCAGCTGAGACCACCTAACCTCTTTTCTGGCATATACTTAGACCTCTAACAAGTTAATCCAATTGCTCTGGGTCTAAGACTATTCAGAACAGAAAGATATGGTTTTCACACCCACCTGTTTAAATTACAACTGAACTTTGGATGTATATAGACTTGGCCAAGCTTGCTTTTGTAACTCTCGCCATATTTTCTAAGAAATATGGCAACCCCCCCCCCCCCATAAACTGGTTCACTTCTAATAACTTGTGTCATAGGCCACTGCCTGGTTTGACTATCTTTAAGGATTTTATGACTGTAAAGGACCACCCTGCTAGCCCACACACCTGATAAACAAATGTTTAGTTAAAGACTAATTATGCATTAAAACAGTGGATTAATGTCTATTATATAACGTCCTCCCCCATTAATATTCCAAAACGTGCACGCTGATTGGTCAGCACATTGTAAATCAGAGTTATAGTAATGGAAAAAGCTCCAGTCGCCTGGGCTTTTTACATTAGTATAAATCTTTTTTTTTACAGCAATGGAGAACGCAAGATCTCCGTTGCTTTTCAAACACAGTCTCGCTATGTTAAACGAGTTTAACATAGTGAGACAGTTTTAAAAAAAAGCAACGGGGATTCTCCGTTGCTTTTTTTAAAGTTGTCTCGCTATGTTAAACTCCTTTAACATAGCGAGACAGTTTGTAAAAAGCAACGGAGATCTTCTCCGTTGTTTCCGCCCACAGCTCTGTTGTACTGCGTAAGCATATGCATGTGGAGTACATTAGAACTGCCGCAGAATACCAGACAGCTGTGGAAGGGCAGAAAGGAGGCATTATACAATGCCATTATTTAAGAAAAGTAATTATATATTTTTTCTTAAATAATGTCATTGTATAATAGCAATAACCCAATTCTGGGTGTGGGTAATGCTGGATTTACCCACGGTTGTCTTTGTTTGGCCACTTGGGCTTTGCCCTCGTGACCAAATCACACGAACTGTGGGTAAATCTAGCATTACCCACACCCAGGCGTGGGTTATTGCTATATTAATAATGCTGTACAGAAAAAGATGAAGAAAAGAAAAGTTGAGTTCACATTGCATGATATTTTGTTTTCACTCACTACTATGTGAATTTTAACCAAAGGCTTTCATAATCAAAACAAGATCAACAGCGTGCTTTTAAATGTTGATAAGCAAGACAATTTGTTCAAATTATTCATTAACAAAAGATAACCAGTTAATCTTTTGAGAAGTTACTATTATCAAACAAGCATAATGTTGGCTTTTAAGAGAAACATGTTTTTAAAAGAAATAAGTTTCCTGCCACTTTGTGATAATCTGTGTGTAATTGCACCTAACATTGTCTGCGTGCGCTTTTCTCACAGAAATGGACTGAACCTAGTTTACCTTCACTGATACAGCTGTCTGTAGTACATGTGCATGTTATCCGTAATATGACCCTGAGATAATCAGGGAGGAGTTTAGATAGAAAGCATCTTTCAATCGGCTTTGTAGTCTCCTCCCCTCTGAGCTCCTCCTTTCCCTGATGTACCTTCTCCAAGGAGATCTAAGCTGCAGCATTTAGACAGCACGCAAAAGAAAGTGACAGAAAGGGAATCTGTACAATCAGAGGCTAAATTAACTCTCTGGATCTACAACATAAAACCACAAACCACAGGGGAGAGAGAGAGAGAGAGAAACTTTTGCTGTCACCAAGGCATATCCAGAGGCATTTTGCAAGAGGGCAAGAGTAACCATCACAGAACAAGATTTTCCAAGTGTATACTGACCATCTAGCAGCCTGCATCAGGGAAAATGAAATGCATAGGATTGTACGAAGCATGAGAGATTTGGCCATACAGAAAAACTGCAACATATGATTTCCTAAGGAAGACAGTTGTCCCAAATAAGTGCTTAGTTCAAAAAACTCACAGGAGTTCACTCCACTTTGGCTTATTTGTTTTGACGTATAAAAGCTTCTGCAGAATTATGTTTTCCAGCAGTTAAAAAGAAAACTTTTATTAGGAGAAAATACCAAGGAATAGAAAGAAATATTCATCTATGCTAGCATACCTCTGAATGAGAGGAGAAGAACACTGAATAAAAAAGTTCTGGAACAATTGATTATATCAAGACACAAAACTGTTTTTTTATTATCAATAGGGGAGACCCAATGAAAAATGCCCCGAATGTTTGAGCTGGTTCTACCCCAGAATGAATAAGTAGTGGTAGGGAAGGATGCCAGACAAGATCTTTTACACTTGAATCTAACTAAAACAAAACCTGGAGGCAGAGAAGTATTTTGATGCTGAAACTGCATAAACATCATAAATGTCTGAACAGGGCATTTGCAGTTATTATATTTCTACATTTTACAAATACAGATGCAATTATTAGGGACCTCTTGGCTTTAGTTTAGGGATTAATTCCTTGGAATAGCAAGTTCAAAGAAAACGTCAGATTTTTTTTTTTTTTGTTTACTTCATAGTAAAGCTACAGCAGTATACCAATCTAAATGGACATTCTGTGTACAGATGCAGTAACACAGACTTTACATGGGATTTATGTGCAACACTTTGGAAAGCATTTGAGTTTGGCATTAGATTTTGGGATATGCACTTGAAAAAGATGGGTAAAATATCACCCTTTGGAATGCCATGCTGGGAAAATAATTTTGAGGCTGGAATAAGATACTTACGTGGAGCTCGACTTTGATGTGACAGGCTCCCAAGCAACACTGTGAGGTTGGTCTTTTCTTCTGTGTGTACCCCCTCTGCAGGTGGGTGACATGGACCAGCTCAGCTTTTTGAATGCCCGTCTGAGTTGTGGTGCTGGCTGGATTCTAATGCATATGACTGTTTCTCCAGAGAAAGACGGCTGTCCAATAGGTGGATTGCACAAGCCGGACTAAAGGACTGAAGGTAGGAAACATTCCATAGAATCATCTAAGCATGTATTAAGCTTTTCTGAGCTATACCTGGAGTGCTAAACCTGTGCCACAGATTCATAGTCACTGTCAGTTTAATATTACACATGTAAGGCGACATTTCCACCAGCACTAAAAGAAGTAACCTTGAGTTTAGGTCATCACTAAATCACCCCCCACCCCCATACACATGCACAAAACTTTTTTAGTATTGTTCTATATAACTCCGGAATATGGTTCATTGTCTTAGTTTTAAGTAGGTGTTTTCTCCAATGCAGAATGTGAAACTGCTTTGTAGAGCAGAAACTATGCTAAAAACAGTCAGTAAAATGCCAAAGGCTATGATGAGCTAACACATGTTTTTGTGACTTAGTCATCCCTTTAAACAGCTGGATGAATTATTACAAAAAAAATAATAATCAGTTTATCTGGCAGACATTGTTGAAACTCACATGATAACTTTTTAAGCTGTGATAAATCTGCTTAACATGTGCTGCCTTCTGTGCTGTACCATCTCTGATTACAAGGCACTCAGCTGCTGGCAGGGGTATAATTTGGATACATTTCTCCTGGTGTTTGGATAATAAGGGCTTTTCATTTTACCATTTTGTTCATAATGCTGAGATGCCTTTAAGTATTTGAATATAAAAGAAATGCTTTTGTGTAGTAAGTGCTATACCTGTATGTCTAAATGTGACAAATCATTATTTCAGTGCAAGGCAAATATCAGGTAAAAAGGGTTCTAGTTATACTCTTGTAAGTTCATAACGAAGACATGTGTGTTAACATAATCCATTAAATATAATTTTTGCTCCTATATGTATTGACCTAGCAGTGTTCTAATTGCAAAACTCCAGACCAATAACTAACACAAACACACACACACATGTACACAAAAACACACACAAAAATGCATACTTATTTATATATATATATATATATATATATATATATATATATATAGAGAGAGAGAGAGAGAGACACACATGCACTCACAAAGTGCATAAATCCTGTCCAGATAATGACAAATATAAATCAGAACAATGTTTGTTTAATATTTGTCAAATTTTCTTAGAGGTGTTCCAAGTAACAGGTTTATGAATTACTTAAATAAGCACTACCTATGGCCTATTCATACAGTGATACAAGTTAAGTGATAAACTATATGGAATGCTTGTTGCTAGATTTATTTGGAGGAAGGGGATATCATTTCTTATAAAGAATGTGGCAGGGACGTGTGTAGTTTGGTAAAAGCTGACTATATTACATAGCTACTACAGTCTTTTAATCAGCGATCATCATTATTGGAAAGAACTAAAACATAACTTCTCGCACTACTTTTGCTATTTTCTTGATGACATTTCTGTCCAAGATTCTTTTCATATATTTCTGACATCACAAATGAATAAACCCTCCCTCTAACACAAAAGCATTTTTCATTTTAAGCATAGAACATCATGTTTTAATATCTATTTTTGTTTTCCTAAAGCATAGATTTTAGTACACAGTCTGAAATGAAAGAGAACAGTATGTATTAGATCTTCATTTCAAACAATAAAGTTCCTTTACTTTTATTGTGGCAGTCTGACTGGAAGAATGAAGTCCATTCATTGTAATGTTCGTACAAGAAGGAATTCAGAGGAGTGACGGTCTAGGTCTCAGTTTTATATTACACGTTATCAATTTAACGTAATTCTTATTCTGGAGACAGGACTACAACTACCATAAAAAATGAAGTACACTCTTTGATACCTTGCAGGGTTCTGTGAACAGTATAATCATACATTTGGGTTTTGATACCTTTGAAACGCTTTCAGCTGCTCACCACTGTGTCACATTTCACACAGTTAACACGCACGCAGTGAGTAAAATAAATGCACTGTTATCCTAATTCCTCTCCTGCAGAGTGACCTATTTGTTCCCCATAGCTCACCTGGAAGCCTTAAACCTATAAGTCTCTCCATTTTATTAATTTCTGAAATAATAGCTGCCTTCTTCAGAGGTGACATTGTAAGCTTGATAACTACACTGAATGCCTGCAGAAGATGGCAATAAGGGGGCTCTGAATTGTTATTGTTCTAAAATTGCTGTTTGATTACATAGGTAGGGCATTAAAACTACAGGACTCCTCAGTTTTTTTCCATGGTGTTCAATTCCTGCCTGGGGTAGGATATCTTTCTTTTTTTCTTTCCTTGATTGAAAGATTTTACGACTCTGGATTTTCTGTTTGGGGTCAGTTAAATAGAGGAACCAAGTGTTCCATGTTATGCATGGTGAGTTTTGTTATAGGAATGACTTCCTCATGTGGTGCTACTCTGAACCATTAAAAATGAATGCGTGTGTGTGTGTGTGCACGTGTGTGCACGTGTGCGTGCGTACACCAAGTTGTATTATCAGCTCAGTGCTGAATGGCTCTGAAATACCGTGCCATGTTTCACTGAACAGTAACGTTTGATACAAACATTTACACAGCTGTTTGATTGTGAATAAAACAATTCTGGCATTTGGCAGCTTGTACAGCAAAAGGTGTCTGATTGAGGTGAATGGTTTAAAGAAACTATGATGTGGATTATACTTCAGTATATAAGCACAGATGATAATACTTTTCTGTAAACTGCAGTTATCCATTTTACAGGAGATACAGTACTTCTGTAACATTAATGCTGCAGAGTGACGGGATACCTCAAAAGTGCTGTGAATTGCTTGACCAAAGTATTTTAAGGTTTTAAAGTATATTACGCATAATAAACATTACAAAACCAGTAAATGAAAAAAAATTAGGTTTAAGAACAACAGAAAGCTTTATCCAAGAAAATAAGTGCTTTACTAAATTGATGATGAAAACTGTGGTTTGTGAAAGGACAAGTACGAATGTGTGATGAAACAAGCACTTTTTAATGTAAAAAAGAGACATTTAAGTGGGTAGCAGAGTCATTTCAAATGAAGATTCACATTAGTAGCTATTTATAGAAGAGGCATGTCTTCTTACATAGTTAGTCCATGGCATATTTTTTGCACGTTTATGGGACATATTTTATGATGCATGCCATGTAGCTGGTTAACAAATCATATTAGAACCTCCACCAGCAGGTGGCAGCAGTCCACAGTGCATTCTGTCTGCATCTTCCAGCTGTGGTTGCTATCACTGTTCTTTGGTTGTCCCAGTATACATGTGTGGGCAGCCCTATTCCCTTTTCATTTATTTTCCAGCTGCTGACTGTAGTTGTAGTAGTCCTTTGGGGTAAAGTTTTACTGCAGTTCTCTAGTACTTATTTTCAAAGGCCCTATATCAAACTGCACTCCAGTTCCCATCTGCTTGTTGTATGAGTTCACTGTGAATCCTTCCAGCCACACTTCTGTTCTAACTTGATGGCAAATGCAATGTTACTACTTATTTTAATGAATGCAGAATACACTTCCCATATTTTGTATTCCTTCTGATATCAAGTTTTTTATGTATATTTCAAAAACTGCTGTTAAACGTGGAACTTTTATCCTTGGGCCTCTGCTAAAAAGGGGTTTAAGCCAGTTAGACTTTCCTGGTAAACAAAGTAGCTTGATGAATAAATAAATAATCACAAAATCCATTCTTTGTACCATCATAATGACTCAGAATGTATGCATGTGGTCATTTATTTCCCCAGTTTTGTGAGGATACCTTGCTTGCCAAACAGTGCTTTTTTTAAACAAGATACATACCACATTATGTTCTGTTGCAACTAAGTAAACATTTCCATTTAGGGCATATCTAAATGATTTCGGCAGTTTGTTCACTAACACAGAATGATCATTGTATATTCTGTAAGCTGGCATGCACTCAGATTCATTATCATTTTCTGTACAGGAAAAGGGGCTTAAGAGCCTAATTAATTCAGACCCTGGCATTTCTACTATGTGTATTAGCGTGTGCCATCTGAATTAATGTTTCATAAAGCACAGCTTATAACTTCATCAGGCAATGGATTATGATTATTGTTCTTAGGGTGTGCAAAAGAAAATTTTACCAAGCCTTTTATCCCAAAGTTAAACTAGCTCCAGAATTTTGGCTCAATGTGTGCTTCATGCTAAAAGTTTAAGTAGTAGTTCTTCACTTATATGTTGATCCCCTTGGAAAAGATGTACTATCTTTAACATTGCAGACATGTAACCAAGCAGTCAATGTATTCAGTGTTGCTAAGGATGTATTCTAAATGTATTACCTACTGGATGATTTATCTTTAAACACAATAGTAAAGTTTAAAAAAAAAAAATCTCATAGTGGTAGATATTCAACAGGACCGCAGTCCTCCGGTTGGCATTCCCTCACCCTACATTTATTTATTGTTTATGTTAGTATGCAGTATTTCATACGATGCCTGAAGCACTGGCCATTCTTACATTTTTATCGTAGAGTTTATCTTGGCATTTCCTTTTTTTTCCCTTTTATTTTATTTCTGTTAGGCAGTATGCTCATTCTGCCTAACGGCAGGACTATACTAAAGAGGTTACAGTCCAATTCAAATAGTCTGTATCGTTTTCTGCAAAAAATCCCTGTGTGTGCATTGCCAAGGCAGAATATCAGCTTTGCTGTTCTGCTATTTCACGGCAGAACTTTGAACTTTAATACTTGCTCATTAATCTACTGGAAACTTCTGCAAGATGCATTGTTGAAATATGATACGATGTGTAATGATTCTATTTACACTACTTCACTCTGCATTTTATTTTTGTTAATAGTCATTCATATTAAATACATAATTTTATGTGGGGGTTATCTGGCAAGGCTGCAGTTTCATTTATAAATGCTGTGTAACCCACTTCAGTGGTATTACACTGATATGAAAGGAAAACTGATAACTGCATTCAAGATTTATAGGTAGATTGGCTATATTATTACCTTGATAATGTGCCTATATATGTATATAAAGTATTTAAGTAATGGAATAAAGAAAAAAATTCCAATATTCCCCTTATCCATGGCATAATTTTTCTATTAATGGGCAAATCATGGCATAAGTTATGAGATAAAAATGAAAAAAATAAAAAAAACCTACAGCACTATGAATACGTGGCTGCAGGTAAATAATTTATTAGACTTAAAAAACTAAGTGCTTTCACCTACATTCATAAAAGGTGTCGTAGTTTTGTCATTTGTATTTCTTTTTTTCTTTTTCCTGTGGTTAACCACATATTTGCAGTGACATGTTTTTTTTTTTCATTTTTTTCTTTGGTTCACTTTTATAAGTTATGAGGTGTCTGCTCAGGGTAACATTCACATTAAAACTATATAGAGTACCAAAATTGGCAAATAATAGAATTCCATTGTTAGGTATCCAATAAATGCATATCTTGTTTCAAAATGCTAATAAGGAAAGGTTGAAATCAATAGCTTCAAATGAAAATACCCCATAAAACACACAAAATAATAAACATACATGTTCAGCCATATATCAGCTATAAACATGAAAGAAATAATGCATATTTATGTTCAAGGGATATATATCAGCTAGAAAACATGTAAGAAATAATACAGATACATGTTCAGCATATGTAGCAACAAATTAAACATACGAGAAGTAATGCATATACATGTTCAGCACATATATCGGCTATAAACATGAAAGAAGTAATGTACATACATGCTCAGCACCTGTTAATGCTTGAAACATTAATGTAATGTAAAGGGAGTCCTAGAAAAAACATAGGTTGCAGAGTAGGAAAATATGGAACACTCAGTGCAAACCATATAAGCAGATAAAGTTATGGTGCTGTGACTTGTAGACTGCAGATAGCACATATGTTGCGACTTGTAAACTGCAGATAGCACATATGTTGTTGCAGACCAGTAAATAAAATGACAGTGCAGTGAGATCTTAAGAATCATAAAAATGTACCATGGATGTAATATTACTAAAAGCTAACAAATACTGAAAAACAAAATATTCCTCCCTAAAATCAATCAGGATTCTATAATACAGAGCAGAGATTTGGGCTTTTTTTTGCTTGAATTGCTAAGCATGTATAATTCAAGCAAAGAAGCATGTGTTTTATGGGGCCCACACACACTTTCAGTAATGTAATGTGTTACCAAAATCTACATGGTTCTGTAGCACCCACAGGCTGCAGCTAAAACCTGGAGTGGTACTTTAAACATATGGATAAATTCATAGGGTCACTTCTCAAAGTTATGACCTACTGACCTTTAAAAAGTTTGACTTCTGTAACACCATGCTATTTTCAACTTCCAATGTATGTATCAAGATTATTTTGAAAAAGGTCAAAAACAAACTTCTTACTGTAAGGGAAACTTACCCCATTAACTAGTAGTTATTGTGTAATGTATTTGTCACACGTCTTTTTATGTTATTGATATTTATTTTTAATGCTTGTTAAATGGATGTATTAACTCCCCAAACTGTGTGTTTTAGTCCTTGACTTTCAAACAGTACTGGATCCGTTACATATTATAGAAGTTGTATCCTCTAAGTAACGCACAGAGTAGAAAAATATATGTGTCAAGCAGCAGAATTTAATAGACTTTCTGAATCATGTTTCCCAAACCTGTGAATGTTTGAGTATGAAATCATAACTATTCAATTTGTTTTAGATGGCTGGTTTAAAGGCTATAGTGCACAACACTATATTTAGTAATGGGTTGGATCAGTGCAGTACAAAGTGGTACCAGCATCATCCCTGAGTGGATTGGACATTCGCTTTAGATCTTGATAGGAAACAGAATACGCTTTTCTTGCTTTGCTAGATACAAATTGGTCAATTGGCGTTTGAACTCTTAATGTTCCAGTGCTCCTTGAGCTTTAATGATAGTGTCATTTTTATGATTGAATCATTTAGTTTGCAATTATAATATATGTCCATTTAGTCAGGACTCGTAATGCTTTATTCTTGATATTAAAGGTGGAATCTTTATTAATTACATCAGATGTGTATTTGTATAGACCACATTGAAGAACTGCAATAACTATGTCATATAGATTGTTATTTATTTATTTACCGGGATGGTCGAGCTGGGCCAGAAGTGCCCAATTTCAGTGGAGTCCCAGGGAGAAAAGCTCCACATATAATACATTTCACATACAATATAGAATTTACATTAATAAAGACATTTAGTACATATTATTGGCAGCTTATACAATTGGTGAAAAATAAAACAGTACATAAGTAATCATTCTCAAATCAAAGATGATATAGAAGCAAAAACGAGTACATACATGAGAACATTCCATATGAGTAGTTTTCCGCTCACAAAATTTATGTAAGACACTTCATGCAGTGGGTGTAAAGCAGATATAGGAATTAATTAGAGACTGGGTACTGAAACTTTTCACACATTTAGGAGGTGTAATTGCAGAGCTATAGTCTATATGAGTCTTGTTGCAGGAATCAGCAAAGTTGGTGGATATTGTTGCAGATATAAGTGGTGGTATGATATTAAGTAATCATCAGCATGTGACACTGTCCACGAATGTCTATGTATGTCTAAAAAAACAGTCCAATAAAATGCAGCCATGGTAAAGAGTAATGTGGGAAGGCATTCATAACCCCCCCACACCATGGAAAACAAAGTATCCACCCACCCTATGTAATATGTTGCCTTGCTCTAGTAATGCTTTAAAGTATCATCTATGTTGTATAGCATCAAATGGCTTAGCATGGTCAAGATTAGCAAATATGTACCATTAGTCCTCCATTAGGAGCTATCATCTCTTCAAAGAATGTCATACGATGCAGAATCTTCCCTTGCTAAGCATATATTATTCTTGGGCCTAACAAACGTCGATCCCTCAGTGTTATTTTGCTCTTACTTAGAATACAGATGTATGTAATGTTTTCTATGCTTTGATTCTGATACTTTTGAACAGAGTATACAATCATTCCCCAAATAAACAGCTGTCATATTTTGTTAGCATAATTTAGTTGCTTTGAGCCACATTTGTTTTAATTAAGAGACAGCCTATTAAGTGTGTATAGCATTCTATTTCCCCTACATCTTTCTTCTCCCAATTAAAAATTTGCCAATTCCTCACTCTTGTTATAGTTGAGTACCTTGCTCCTCTACCTCTCCTGTACTCAAATGTATTATTATTGATGACACCCCCCCCCCCAGCTTCAACACAAAATGTGTATTATTTAATTTAGTTTGCTGGTACTTACGTATTATCGCAACCACATTTTAGCATTTGTGAAGAGCGCATACCTGCAGACAGATGACTGCCTGAAAGACTTCAGCCAGCTGATAATAGTCCTTACTAATGTCCAAAAAGTTTAAATGACTTTCTGAAATGGCAGACCTTACAAAATGACACAAAGTACCCACCCTGGTATCACCTGTTGGCATCTTGATAGTAAGGGATATGCAACTGATGTTTTCTTCCATTGTACGAATCTGCATTGAGAATCAGGGATTTATACTTCCTTTGGCATCGTGTCATATTGCAATGTGTGCCATTTCTGAAAGTAATGTAAACTTTTTGGCCCATATCTAAGGATTATCATCAGCATTTGCAAGTGTTTCAGGCACTCGTTTCCCTGCAGGAATGCGGTTTTCAGTTGTGAAAGTGAAACGATACTGCGGAACAGGGACCGCCTATGACAACACTTGGAAAGGTATTCCTCTTTTCAAGGAACAGCATAGTACGTGTTTGGAAAGTACAACACCAACTTTTGCAGTAGTAAGTATCACAGAAAGGGTTACAAGGAGCTTAATTTTCCAGATCCTCCTTCCAACATGAAGGAGGATCACAGTTCCCCTGCTGTACTGGTCAGTTTAGCACAGCACATGGTTGGATGCTGTCATTTTTTGTAAAAAAAAAAAAAAAAAAAAAAAAGCGATCTATGACAAACTGTATCCTTCTCGCACTCGTTTGCAAGAGGGCCGCTTTCCTTTCTTCTTCGTGGTCCACTTGCACAAGAAAGCCAAAGCAAATGTAATTTGGAGTTTACATAGCCCGTTACACTTACACATACAGCCCTGTCTTGTAAACATAATGAGTTACACAACGGAACAAATGTGGTTGCAATAATACGTAAGTACCAGTTTGCTTAATACACTGTGTAGGTCTTTCTAAGGGAACTCCCACAGTGGTATCCATATAACTTAAAATTTAAAACAAAATAGGCAAGGACACTAAATTAGCCTGTTCTTCTTCTAGGAGTACTATGCAATCTTCAACAGCAACCCCATACTACTATTATTTTGTCTTCTGAGTCGAACTCTAGACTCTGAGATGCATGGGAAGCCTTGAACTGTGAAGATTTTACATCAACAATGGAAGAAAACAAGCTATTATTTCAATTTCTCTTGCATATTTTAATTGCATTTCAAGCTGCCTGTGACTTAATACATTTTTAACCTTTATTTATTTATTTGACTTGTTTTTAACCTAAAAAAGGTGCTTGTTTGTAATTTCTGTTTGGTCTAGTGCCATAGAGCTGTAGCTGTATTCACAATAGTAGGAGAATTGTCATAGACTGCTGGGTCTGCCTCTCATTTACACGTCTCTCACTGCATTTTTGCCATAACCGCATTAACTTGTCATTTCTGATGGTTGTAGTCCATATTCTTGTAGTTTTATTGAGCAATAGTGGCACTACTGTGAGTTTTCCTGCAGGATCAATACACCAGTGACTTAATACTGTTTTTGTACTGCTAAGCTATTTTACTTGTTTTAACATAAAAAAAAAAGTTATTTGTTTGTAATTTCTACTTGGCCTAGTGACATACTCTTGTAGTTGTATTCACAATAATGGGTGAATTGTGATATACTGCAGGATCTGTGCCTCATTTGTACTTTTCTAAATCATTCGCTGCATTTTTGCTATAACTACATAAAACATGTCATCTTATAGTTTTATTTTGCAAGCAGTATATAGAGTTTTGATGCAGGATCTATGCTGATACAGACTGTTTATACTCACATTCTTGTTGAAAGGTTAGATATTCTATTTATCGTTTGCCTGTTTAAGTTGCATACCCAAAGCTTTCTGTTTGCTACAACTGCTGCTGATTTCTCTTTGAATGTTACATTGTTACAAACTCTCACACTCTTCACTGCTCTCCCTTCTACTACCTCCTGGTTGCTATAGTAACTATAGGTTTCCCCTGCTCCCACTGTAAAAGTTAAACTCCTGAATTTCTAGCCTACCTGTGGCTTTAGATCTGTAGCACAGAGTGACAGAGCTCCATTGGCTGGATTTATTGCCAGTTGCATTGGCTTCCATTCTGGCTGGTGTCATATAACCCATACTTGCCCAAGGTCTTTTACTCAAGCACAGAAAGCCTTGAAATCTGATTTTTTTTTCATCAAAATCGAAGGAAAGAAAAAAAAACTGTGCTCACCACACTGCCAATTGTGGAATAGATGTATAGTGGGTTGGCTGCCAAAAGCCTTTTTTCTGTCTAGGAAGCCTTCGTAATCCATACAGTGTTATTTATCTAAACTTGAGACTTCAGTAATCTGTGGTGAGGAAAATAAATCCCACCCTGAGCTGTAATAAAGTCTTCCCAGGATATCTGTACATTTTGAGCTAAGAAATCAACCCTGCTCATTAATATGTCTACCTAAACTAACCCCTGCATCCCAACACCAGCCCAACTCAAAGAAGGTATAGTTCCCTCAGCCCCCAAATCTGTCCTGTCTAAACCATGGATCGGCACTTCCTCACACCTTTAGCTTGCCTGAGTGAGATGCATGTCTTGAGACAATGTCAGAATTGTCTGATGCTGTCTGATGATCATCTTTTACTCAAGCACCATATCACAGTGTGTGAGAGATGTACAGTACATATATAATGTCAGTGGAGGCTAAAATATCACACACAGGCGACTCAGAAATCACGACTGCCAGCACACACCACGCACAACACCGCCCCACAACCGTCGTACTACACATCACATGATGAGGTCCAAAAGATAAACTTGACTAAACCTCAAAGACCTCCGAAATGCAACACAGGCATAAAGGACCTTCATCAGCACTGTCTGTTGATCTGTCTGTTAAGCCTACAATCTCACATAGAGCAAGAAGTCTAAGAGTCATGGACACCAAGCTGATAACGTCTGCTAAACCAAACCTCATCAACACATTCTGTCTGGCTGTTATGACTCCCACCTCACATAGAGCAAGAAATGGATGCCAAGCCCATATTCTGCTAAACCAAACATTGTAGTTACATATTTTTCCATTGCAAGACATACAGATGTACCTCTCACCAGGCTGAATAAGGAAAGAGTGATGGTTATTTGTCTGTCTGTTGCCAGGATTGGGTCAGGTCAAATCACACAGGCACTCAAGTCCTTGAACAGCAAGTAACAGTATGAATCTGTCATACTACATGTATGTGTCAATGACTTGGGATGCACATCTTTAGACTGTCTCAAACTATGTGTCCAAGTCATGTATGAGCTGTGCATTGAGCAGCATTCTATGTTCTCTAAGGATGATGCCACAATATGACTACAAAATAATTGTCTTCAATATTTGGCTACATCTTTGGTGTCCTTTGAAGGGGAGACCAATACTTGGCAGATTGAGAGGACACAGGCTCACAGGTGTGTACTAGGCTAATGGCCACAAGGGCCTTTTTCAGTCTAGCCATACATTTCAAATCTCTGACAAGTTCTGGTGCCATAGATAAGTGTAAGTGGGGGTTTGGGAAATGAAATATTAACAAGCAAGGGCCTGGGAAAGGACCCATTTACAGGCTGCCTTTGTCCATTAGAGACATAGGAACCAATGCAGGAATGAATTTCCTGTTCCTCTTCCTATTGTCCGAGTTACAGTTCAAATGGATTAGGGTGAAACTTTGCTTAACATGGATGGGGAGACCTTTCCAGAGAAGGGGTCCTCTCTGGGACACATACTTATCTCCCCAGCATGTCCTATTTATATCACAGGTAAGGTTTAAGTTTAAGTCTTTAGACCAGGTAATCCTAGTGCAATTTTTTTGCAGATATGTAGAACCTCCATCTGGTTGGAGTCTGACAATGCCTTGTATGCCAGGCATAGATCTCCCATCAACAGCCTGTAGGAGACAGAATACAGAGATAGGGGCTTGAGGCAGTATGCATAGGACATGCTACTTATGCCCAGTATTCTTTTAGTGAGAAACCTCTGTGAATATTCCAGTTGCTGTATGTGCCTGATTAGGTACATATAAAAGGGGACATTGTACTCAGTGATAGGTTTGATAAATGATGAAAACAGTGAAAAATTATCCTCCTTGAACATAGATGTCATATCTTTAGTTATAACTTGCACAACAGAGAATGATTTCCTCACTACTGTAGGCATGTGATGGTCAGAGGCTAAATTACTGTCTATGTGTGTCTGTAAGTCCCTGACTACTGAATCAACTCTCAGGGGTGTGATGTCAATATGGTAGCTACCAGGAGTGTCTGACTTCTCTAAGGATACTATTATGTATTTCTTGGCATTTAGTTTTAGTCCATTGCTCTTACACCATTTATTTATCTATGTGAGCCCTTCATAGAGAACATTTGTGTCAGTGGGGGATTCAATGACTGCTCTTAATTTGCAACCATCTACAAAGTTAGTCAGCCAGAGGCCATTGGTATTGGCCTTGAATTCAGAAAAGTAAATGCCAAAAAGGGGTGGTCCTAGGGCTGATCCCTGATGGACTGTGCTTGTGACTGACCTCTTTGTAGAGGTAGACTCTACAATTCTGACTTCATGTGTCCTATCTGTGAGCCAGATGGCTATCATTGGGTGACATAAGAGTTTATATCTGCTCTGTTGAGTTTGTCAACAATGGCCTAGTGGGATGTTTTGTCATATGCCTTCATCAGGTCAAGGTATTTAGTGTGAACCATTCTGCCCAGATCCATTGCTTTGCTGACCTTTCCTCAAAGAAGTCCACCACACTGAGTAGGCATGACCTGCCCTTGACAAAACTAAATTGGGTTGGGTCCAGTGTCTGAAGGTTTCCTATGTCATTGCTGACCATTTGCATGATAATTCCTGCCATGGCTTTGCATGTGAGACTAGTGAGACTTATGGGTATGTAGTTGCTAGTGTTTGTAGATGGCCCATCTTTGTGCAGAGGGATGACTGTTGTTCTTCATTCATGATGCATGAAGCTTGTTTATAGGCTAGAGTTAAATAGCAATTCCAGAGGCCCTGATAGGTCATTTTTCATGATATTTAAAGGCATCCTGGAATATTGTCTGGGCCCACTGAAGCAGTGTTCTTGGCCTAAGAGAGATAATTGAGGACTTGTTCCCTAGTGATAGTAGGAGGAGCTATATTTTATAGTATTTTCTGAAGGGAGGTTGAGAGGGAGAGATGAGTAAAGCTGGAGCTGAATTTGTTGGCCAGTGGGTTTGCTACATCTTCTGGCTCTGTATAGGTGACTCTGTTAACAATGGGATCCACATGCAATGGTGCATTGCCTTTGAGGTTGTGGACATAGCTGAAGAATGCTTTGTGGTTGTCTTTTGCCTGAGAGGACAAATTTACCTCAAATTTGGCTTTGGCAGACTTTATTTGTCCTCTGAGATGTTTGGTTAGTTTGATGAGAGTGTTTTTATCTTGCTGGGTGCTGCACTTCCTAACTTTTGCCATGATTTTCTTCCTTCTGTTATGCAGCCTACTGATGTGAGTCCACAGGGTGGTTTATTTTTTGAATTAATTCTGTACTCTTTCCTGGTTGATATAGCTGCCTCTATACAGCTATTAACATGCTTGTATAGGGTTTCTATGAACAGTTCCGTATAGGCAGCAGTGTTCCCAGGGTTTATGGAGGCTGGAAATGTTGCCAGGTTATCACTTAATGGTAGGAAGTTAGCCTTAGAGTAGTTCCTGAGTGATCTAGGGTTAGCGTGGGTACCACATTTTATTTTTACTTCAAAGAAAACCATTTTATGGTCTGTCCGTAATTACCAGAGAAGGCATTACACTAAGGGGTGTTTTGCACTGTTCCATATTAGTGATGACCAGGTCCAGTATGTTTTCACCCCCTGATGAATACTGAAAATTTGATCTAGGGAATTTATGTTTACAAAATCCAGGAATCTATGCACCTGCATGTTTGGTGTTCTGTATGATTCCACTTAATAGTAGGGTAATTAAAGTCACTATGACTGGATGGTGAGTGTTTACAATAGGTTTAAATACATGTTATGGATTTCCTGGGTCATACAGGGGAAACTATAGTTTGCAAAGAAGTGGTATGGGATTTTGCCTATGGTGATTTGAACTTGGAGAAACTTAAGTGCATTGTCCTATTTGATCAGCCTTGAGGTATATTTATTTTTGATGTAAATCAAGACACCTCCACCTGTAGTCCCTGCCTGTGAAGTAGCTGGTCTAAATGTGTGGAAGGCATTATATCCTTGCACTGTCGGTGTGCTCCCTGCATGTCTTAGTGGCCACACAGACATCAGCATTAAATAGGGTGAAGAGACCTTGTAAGGAGTGGAGTTTTTTGTTAAGATTCCTAACATTAAGCAGTAAGATATTTTCATTTTCTTGGTTTTGATTTGCTATATCAGAAGTACTTTCAGTTTGGTATTGCCTAAAATAGACACTGTGGGGGAGAAATTGATAGCCTAGAGGGGAGAGGTGCAGACTATCCCTGGCAAAGCAGCATGGTCTGTTGACCATCTCTTTCTATGCTGACAAATATTGCACACCCTTAGAATGACATTAGCAACTAAGCAAATTACTAAAGTCAGCCATGATCAACATAATATGCTACTTCACCAGTGATGGCCTGCATCTTCTAGCCTTTGAAAATTGTAAAGACATTATCCACCCCATAGTGCATGTTTTTCACAATGCCTGACAGATATACCTACCAATATAATGAAAAAAGGCAAGGAAAATATAAAAGAGTTACTGATCAATGCTAGCAGCCTAAACAAGAAACACCACTCCCTAATACCTCTCCTGACCCTCGAGGAAGTAGCTGTTTATGTAGTGACTGAGACAAGGTTTAAATTGGTGGGCAGTAGTCCAGAAGTGCAGGGTTATAATGCATTTTACACCTTTAGACCAACCAATGCACAGGAGGAAGAGACTCACATCTAGGATGGTTAAGCATCATGATGCACTACTTCTACATGCCCACATATACACTAGAGCTGCTTAGTGTTAAAATCACCATTATGCAGGTCACTTACCACATATGGACTAACTCTCTCTGTGAACCATGATACCCACAATGCCTTTCTACAAGAACTACAGTCAGTCAGTATTAAATCCAACACCATTTTCCTAGGTAATCTAAGCTATCCAACTATGGATTGGGAAACCTACACCACTGCTGGAGTACAAGCACAGAGATTTTTGGGCCTTGACTAGTTGTTCTCATGTTTTGCATTAACAAGAGTATCCACCAGGAATATGGGAACATCTTGCACCATCCAGTGTGTAGCTTCATCAGTTGTTAGTTCTGAGCATAAAGCCATCTCCCCTCAAAACAAAAGTGAATCCTGGCACCACTTCCTCCCTAGTACCCTTAAAAGTCTCTCCAAGACATGTTTTTTCTTCCACACTTCCATTATCTTTCTGTCATTATGAAAGGGGTTAGGCCTGTTCTCTTTTCCTTCAGTTACATATGAGACAAGCACACTGAATAGTACTGGACTCAGGACAGATTGCTGCAGTTTTAATCCAATCACTTTCTTAATTCACAGCAATGTTTCTCTTACCATGACCATCTGTGTCCTACCATTTTAATTTGCAGTTTTCCATTGCCTAACACCTCCATTTTACTTAGCCTTCTTTGTGGGATTGAGTCAGAGGTCTTGCTGATGTCTGTGTAGCTCATAACCAGTATCAATCCTCTTTCATGTTAAGCTGAAATGCAGTAATTAAACTTGATCAGGTTTAAATGATAATTCCTTCTGGCCATCAATCCATGTTGGTTGCTATCCTGGAGATTGGTGTTTTCTAGAATTGCTATCAGCTTTCTCCTCGTGATTTTCTACATAACTTAATGTGCCACTGTTGCTAAGCTAACAGGCATGTAGTTTCCTACCCCCCACCCCCACCCCACCCTGTACAAGAGTACCACACTTGCTGTCTCCTGTTTTCTGGAACTTATGTATAAGACAGTATAATTATGTGGAGAAAAAATATTTTACAAGGAATACAAGCAAAAGTGGGGTTTAACAGAGTAATCCATTGGTTACAAACTCAAAGCCAAAGGCGTAATTGGTATCCTGTGCTGCAAACTACATCAGGAAGATTATTAGTACCAGCAGATTAAACAGTAGCTGTTATACACAAAATGATGGTTTAAGAAACTATAGCTGTGGCAGAAGCAGCTAGGCAAATGAGTGATGAGACTACATTTCATGACAGATTCACCACTGTCAAAACTCCCACCCAGTCAGTTGTGCACATCATAAAAGCAAAGAGTAGGATTAGTTAAACTGCTGAACAGCTGCTTTTCAAAGACTGGTGAGGCATCGATAAACTAGTACCAATGAACTGCATGACTTATTAGCAAAGTACCCTTAAGTGATAGTTTGCATGCATGTAGACTGAAATATATTTAAACTAGGCATCATTGGAGGTTTTTAAAATCAAACTGTCATAGACAGTTAAAGACTCCTGCTTGACTCGCTGGGCTGGAAAAAACAGGAAGTTGATGACCGCATGTGTAACATAAATCCACGGATGTTTCCAGATACATGTACGGAAATGCAGTCTTGCACATATCCTGGTAATTTGTATTGGAACACATGCTCCTTTAGCTAAATAGTCCTCTCTAGTGCCTGAAATCACAGATAAGTGACCAAGATGAATTGCATTTTCACAGTTTTTGAAAGCCATAAGTAATATATAACAATCGCCATCCTTTTTCTAAGCAAGAGTACATGGTCAGCATTCCAGATATTGGTAGTGTCAAAAATGCAATGTTCACACTTTGTCCATAAAATGGGCATTTCCCTTCTTAGAAGATATGGGTGAAATCCTACATTTGAAAGCATCACTTTTTCATAGGCATACACATTCGCCATCCTGCCTAGACACTACTTGGACTCCACAGATATCTGTAATCCGTAGTAATCGAACAAATGGTATGGTCTGTATAAACCTTTCTTAACATACTCTAAATGGAAAATTTTAAATCCCCTAGACAAATTTAAGACTGGAGGTTTACTAAATGACTTCAGCATAGAATTTCTTAACAAGTGAAACATGCACTGAAAACTACACAGGCTGTAAAAAAAATCCATTAACTTTTTTTACCTACTGTTAAGATTTTAACTGTTAAAGGAAAAAAAATGCAAGTCCTGAAAGCCTTCTTTGTGCTGTGAATTTTAATCAGTTCTATTTTTGTTTGTACATTTTAGTGCTTGTAAGTGGAGATGTTTTGTTTTGTACTGTTTCTTAGAATGAAATAAAGAAAAGAGACGAAACTGAGTAATTGCCACAAAATGGTATTATAATGTGTCAATATTAAAAGGAAAACTACATTCCAAAAGACCTGCGCTAGTTATAATAAGCAGACAGCAAACAATTATATTTATTAGCTTTGGCAATAGTAGTTTAGAACTCATTCAGAAGAAAGGCACCTGTTAACAGTGCAATAACAGCAGTGTGTAAACTACTGATATAATAAAGTATGTCTCACTGCTTCCTATGTGCTATAATGTCTTTGCAAGTGCTAGGATCATAGATAATCATCTCCTAGGCCCATGCTTATACTTATCAAGGGTATCAAAACTTGTCAGAGATTTGGGATGCTTGGCTAGGCTTAGAAAGGCCTTTGTGGTCATTAGCCTAGTAATCACCTATGAATATATGAACCTATGAAGAATATGGGACTGTGTATTACCCAGGACAATCAAGTAATGGAATGTGAAACAGCATTTATTAAAGGTAACCTGCGTTGGAGGGGTGTAAGTGGTGAGTGAGTGGGTTACTTTAATGTATACATTCATTGTGAGTACTTCATGTGAGCAGTCTGTCAGGTTCTGTAATGGCGGGTGACTTGTTGAGACCAAAGTGACAGTTTTAATTACATTATGGGGTATGGAGTAAAGCCTATTCCCCAGGCATACAACATACCCTTTTTGTAATTCATTGTGAGAGGCAGGATTGTTTTATTGGAAAAAAAATCACTTTCAGTTTTGTTGAATTGCCTTTTTTCATTCAGAAAGTAGTAGCTGAGAACTTTTGGCATTCAGTTTGGTGTTATGTAACAGCTTTCTGGCAACATTAAAACACATATAAGAAAAGAGGTATGGAAAGTGTAATTTAAAGAACTGTTTACATAATGATACAAAAAATACAAATATATATAGACATGCATAGTGCAGTGAGAGAAGACTGCATCTTGTCTAATTCAGCTAACCAAGAGAGAAGGTGCCCCTACATGATAGCCAGCTTCCACTTACCCCAGTTTCTTAATCCTCTCCAAGTCTCCATCAGCAATATATAATCATTTTTTAATATATCCAGTAATTATGCATACTTATATAAGAAATGAATAAATGTAGATGTTTTTCAAAAAGGAGGTGCAGGATGCAGATAACTATAACTGTAAGATACTGCTGGAAGTATTTGAATAAGATCAAATGTTAGTAGCAATGTTTAGAGGAGTAGTCATGATGTCACATGCAGGGACTAAAATGTTTCCCTTTTTCTACTTTACACTTTGGTATCACAGTCGAATACTAGACTATTGACCCAAGGGGACCTTTTTAAACATAGCCACGCTTCCCAGTAAAATATGTTAAGTATTGCTTCCCAATGGTTTTGTGGTGGTAAATATACTTGGACATGGGTGACTGAGCATTTGCAAGCTTCCTTTCTCTAATAGAGACATAGGTGCCAGTCCAGGGATGCATTTAGAATTGCCCATCCAAGTTTGGCTTGAATAAGTGTAGGGATGAGAAGCCCTGTTCCAGACAGAGAGGAGCCTCTGAGACACATATCTGTCCCTCCAGCATGTCCATTTATGTTGCATGCAAGGTTTAGGGCCCTGGATTAGGTGTTCCTGGTGCAGTTTGTTTTACAGATGCTCAGCAGGTCAATTAGGGCTGGATGAGTCAATGTTTTCTATGCCAGACATAGGTCACCTCTCAGCAGTCTATAGGAGAGGAAATATAAGAACAACTCCTTGTGCCAGTCCAGATAGGACTTGTTTTCCACATCATGTATTCTTTTTTTGAGGAATCACTGAGGATGCTCCAACTGTTGCAAATGCCTGGTGAGGTACACATGGAAAGGGGTATTATGATCAATGACTGGCCTTATTAGTGCAGAGTACAACAGAAAGATGATGTGTTTGGATCTAGATGCCATACCCTCTGCTTGTAAGTTGTGCAACACAGAATGATTTCCTCTCTACTGTAGACACATGATGGTCAAATGCTAAATCACTGCCTACATGCATTCCCAAATCTCTTACTACAGAGCGTACTCTTTAGGACGTATTGTTAATGTTGTATTTTGCTGAGGTGGCTGTTTTTCAATAAGATACTATGATGCACTTTTTGATATTGAGCTTTAAACCATGATTCTGGCCCCATTTGTTAATCTTGAAGGATATTTGTGACTTGGGGGAGTTCAGTGATTGAAACCAATTTGCAGTCATCCTCAAACTTGCTCACCCCGATGACCTTGATATCAGCCTTGACTTTGGAGAAGTAGATGCCAAGCAGGAGCAGCCCCAGTACTGAGCTCTGGGAAATCCCACCAGTCACCAGCTTTTTTGTGGAGGAAGACACTCCTATTTTAACTTCTTGGGACCTGTCTATAAGCCAGTTGGCTATCCAGTGGATGATGTAGGGGTTTATATCTAGTTTAGTGAACTTCTCTACAATGCTTGAGTGAGGTAGTTTCTAAAACTGATCCCGTAGTTAAAGGCTCTTATAAGCAAATCACTATGGCATGCATTTTTAAGTTCACTGTCAACCTGCTGTGGCTTGTCTCTGCAGTGTCCCTTTGCAGGCCTGCAGTGCATGATGGGATTTGGAAGTAGCGCTTCATGTTCCTCATATGCTGCAATTTTAGGAGAGTTACTGCTGCCCAGTTAAAATATCTGCAGCCAGCATTAGGGCACCTCCATTGTGGTTTCTGTACAGCAGCCTGAAAATTATAATTGCAAAAGAACCCGTAATGATCATCTTATAGCTTTTGTGTGATTTGCATATTTATTTATTTATTTGTTTGCTTGCTTTTGTTTACTGGGAAAGTCCAACTGGGTATATGTCCTATTTTCAGAGGAGACCCAGGGAAAAGGCTTTATTACAATCAGTTCATATGCACACAAAATGAAATGAGTGAGAGACAGTAGATGTAGCAGCTGGCAAACCTGGTGATAGAGGTGCTGGTGTAAGCCAGAAAGAATGAGGCAGAAGGGACCCCCAAAAAATTAAGCAAATATGCAAACCTGGTTATTCTGATTTGATACCAACAAGACAAATCTGTTAAAATGTAGTAAAGTAACAACAGACCCCATTAATTTATGCACAATATATTGCAAGCAATTACACTAAGGTACACCTATTGTTGTATTTAGGCAACATGTTTTAGAAATTCAAACATGGTAAAATAGATGCATAATCAGTCCTTGCTTAGTCATCTCTGGACTCATCAAGCGCCATCACTTGAGTCCTAATTCATCAGATACATGGTAATGACAAAGCAGGGCTTATTACCTCCCTTGCATAAGCCATGACAGAGCCCATGCAGATGCTTTTATAATGTGCGAATTGCTATGAGTTGACAAAAAGTGAGTAACCAATTGTGGAAATTGACTTAAGCTGATA
Organism: Protopterus annectens; assembly: GCF_019279795.1. Taxonomy (NCBI): domain Eukaryota; kingdom Metazoa; phylum Chordata; order Ceratodontiformes; family Protopteridae; genus Protopterus; species Protopterus annectens. The sequence goes on from NC_056747.1 coordinate 67,292,919, forward strand.
TGCACACATCCCAGTTATTAAGTTAACATGCACAGTCTGTCAGGTACGTATGTACACTGGATGTAATATAGTTTAGTGAATGTACCATGAATCAAGTAGTAACAAAACACTGCTGAACAAAAGTGCAGGAAAGGTTGCATTTTTGAGTATATACACATGACTCCGCGATAATCGTAATCAGGACTTTTTCCTTTCTTCCATGAGATAATAACCTTCGAGTTTGTTATATTTGTTAGCAAGGACACAGATCAACACAGGGGTATTATTTATGAAAAGTATATGCTTCTTTCAGAGACCCATGTTTTGCATAAAAGCGTTCACTATTGTATCTTAACATACTTTTGTCTTCATCGCACATTCTCTGTATCATTGTCTTCTCCTATATTTCCATTGCTTTCTAGGCCATAAGCCATGGGGACAAGCAGCTTTATTTCTGAAGACAGTTACTGAATGAAGATTACGGTTTCTTCCAGCTACTAGTTAGTTCCATTAGATGGGACCTAAGGCTGATAAAGTCCTTTGGTTTGGGGACAGTCTGCAGTTGGGCCTGTATGTTTATACTGTGATCTGAGAAAGTAATTTAATTCTTGAGATGAGCCTATACTTATAATGGTTGGTTCGATCAGACATCCTGCAATATGGATTTGCTGTTTAGAGTAGCACTAGCAAGAGTCTTCCTTTGATAGGGAGCCATCCAGGCCAATTTCTGTAGAGTTAAGCCATGATGTTTTCCTGGGCAGGACAGAGTCCAAAATCTGCAGATTTTGCTGAGGCAGATTTGTGCAGCATTTAGGTTTTCTTTCTGGTTGAGATGACAAGAGTCATTTACTGTTTGAAGAAGGGCATTACTTTTCCTCTTCCAGTGGTGAGCCTTTCTTATTAATATACTAGGTATGATACCATTAAGGTGAGTTATGAATTCCTACATTCATTCTTCAACACCAGAAGGAACCATATCAGAGAAAGAAAGAAGGTAGAGACATCTGTGGCCAGGATTAATAAGGATTGGAGGTAGAGCTGAGAAGACAGGGACAAGTAGATGTACTTTAGTAATACAGCACCTTAATTCTAACAAATGAAAAAAGGAGTAGAGAGTAGCGTGTTGGGAAAGACATAGTACAGCATGAGAAAAGCTGCGGGCAGTCACCAGGATAAAGGGGATTTTGGTGAAGAGGGAACTGGCTGTACTAAGGGCTGACAAGGCAAAGGAATTAATATTCTCACGGATCTGACCAACATGTTGTTAAATGCCCAGACACTGATCTTTACTAGACCATTGGTCAATGAAGAGGGGCAGTAAGACTGAACTATGTTAGGAGTAATAACGTTTATGAGATGGACAACAAGAAAACCCCAGAGGAGTACAAGTTAATTAGACTAATGGGAGTGACAGAGAAAAATCTATGAGAAAATCCTGATTGGAAAGTCTGATTGGTTTTATGGAAAACAACATATCTCCAGAAGATAAGCCAACATGTGTTCATGATTAGAAGGAGCTGTTAGTCAGACCTGATTCGTGTCTGTGACTGTGTTACAGAGAGAGTAGGCATGGTCTAGCTTGGATCAGCAGTCCAGAGGAAGGTACTAGAAAAGGAAAAGCTTATAACCATCAATCCAAGGACATGGGACTCTCTGCTGAATAGACTAGAAGGGCAGGAGTGATATGCTCTGAGCAACAGGTCATATTTGGGAGATGTAAATGAATCATCCTGAAAAGGAAACATTAAAGAATGAGAGGATGTAGTCTGCATAGTGTAGGAATCAGCCACACACTGGATCTGTAAAAACACTTCAAGATTGTTTATCCCATGAATGCGGCAATAATATACATTCGTTTGGGCATGATAGGTTTTTAGGTTTACCATATGGGTAAATACTTACAGTAACAACAATACTGCAGAACAAGAAAAATTGCTACGAGAATACCACAAACTGTGAAGAAGTCTGATTTTTAGATGAAAGAGCTTAACAAACATATTGAATAAACCATCATTTTTATAACTTCTGTCTCCTTGAGCCTTCACAGTTTGTGGTATTCTCGTAGTAATTTTTCTTGTTCTGCAGTATGGGTAAATACTTACTAGGCAATCAGTTTTCAGACCATTCCAAGCCTAACCAATAACGAATATCCAAAACTTCACTCTAGCCTCAAGGAGTGCAGTTCAGTGTAGACCACGAGAGAATTTGAAGGTCCCCATCCAATTATCTAAGTTTACCTTGAAATTGGTAAGGGTGTTAATCTACTTGAGAAGTGGTGGAAGTTTGCTCCATAGGTGTGAGATACACGGGATATAAATCAGTTTCACTCACATGTCTTATTTATATGTTGACTAAGGTTTAGTTCCTCTACCAGGCATTTGAGAGCCATTTATTTTATGAAGGAACAGAAGATCAAGGAAAGCCAGATCTTTCATGGCAAAAAATGCTAAATCCAAATCATGAGACAAGTACAGAAAGGAAAAGAAGTGATAGAGGAGATGGAGAACATTAATTTCACTGGGGGAACAGAGTGAGTGAGCAAATATTTTTCTTCAGACTTCTGCCATATGTAATATAATACATACTGTGTGATCCAGACCACATCAAGGTCACTCCCAGTGTGCACCATGATAAGAGACATGGCTTACCATGCAATTAAAATTAAATTAATTTTATGAAACTAGTTTCACCTAATTATTTTGTCATATATATTGTAACTGTGATTATTCTTACCCCATAGTAATTCTTATCCAGTTATGGCTGCATATACCCATGCAATTTCAACACAGTGTTAAGGTCTGACATATTTCTTCCCAGCCTACTTGTACCACTACCCATGGATCTTCAAACTGTGCTTTCCTTTGTTTTTTAATATTTACATTTGTTGGGTTTAGACCTTTTTACTTGTTCCTCTTATTCACAAAGTGTTTTTACTTAATGTTTGTTTTACCTTTTGTTTCATGTATTCTCTTTCCCACACTCCTTGTAACAATGGAGTAACTATTTCACTTGTTCTCATTGTTTTGGTAAAGGTCAGACACTACTTTACTTATCTCTTCTCTTGGATCATGGTAGCAACTCATCCACTTTAACCGTCCATGGTAGCAGTATTTAAACCTGCCCCCGAGGGCTGCCATTCACTTCTCAATCAGCATCTATCAGCATCTTAGTAACAGCAAGATTTTCTTGTCTTCTCATCATGGAATAAAAAAAAAAACGAGGCTATGCCGTTTGCGCACTTCTTTGTTTTAGTTTAATTAATCCCAGTTTTTAAAGCACATAATCTGATTTACACTGCGTTTTTATTAAATCATCCTCTATAAAAATAATAAATATTTATTCTTCATCCTCTATTAATGCCTTCATTATGCTTGGCATGAGCTCTTCCTTAGTTCCATTAGCTATGCTGTTATACAGTCGTGCTATGCTGTTATACTGTTGTGCTATGCTGTTATACAGTTGTGCTATGCTGTTATACAGTCGTGCTATGCTGTTATACTGTTGTGCTATGCTGTTATACTGTTGTGCTATGCTGTTATACAGTCGTGCTATGCTGTTATACAGTCATGCTATGCTGTAATACAGTCGTGCTATGCTGTTATACAGTTGTGCTATGCTGTTATACAGTTGTGCTATGCTGTTATACAGTTGTGCTATGCTGTAATACAGTCATGCTATGCTGTTATACAGTCATGCTATGCTGTTATACAGTCGTGCTATGCTGTTATACTGTTGTGCTATGCTGTTATACAGTCGTGCTATGCTGTTATACAGTCGTGCTATGCTGTTATACAGTCGTGCTATGCTGTTATACAGTTGTGCTATGCTGTTATACAGTCATGCTATGCTGTAATACAGTCATGCTATGCTGTTATACAGTCGTGCTATGCTGTTATACTGTTGTGCTATGCTGTTATACAGTCGTGCTATGCTGTTATACAGTCGTGCTATGCTGTTATACAGTCATGCTATGCTGTTATACAGTTGTGGTATCCTCTGCTATCTAATTTTCTCAGGACTGATAACTTGCATTGCATCACTTCCTAGCACCAGGTGTGCCATCATTCCGACAGTCCTAAAGTGCATCTTGCTATCACGTCTAACGGGTTTATACAGTTGTTTCACTTGGTTGATTATAATGAAATGTTATAGTTACTCCGCTCATGATAAGAATGATTCCTCTCAGACTTTAGCAAGAAAGCTCCGTAATAAAAATGTTCCAACAGGATTATATACATTTTTGAAAGAATTATTAGCCAAGTGTGACAAAATTGAAAATTGGACAGCACATGTAGAAAGTAATGCTATTACTGTCCTAGATGGCAGCTGTTTTCTACATACATTAATAGGTTAGCATTCAGATATATCCAGGTCGGAGAAAACAAACAGTGCAAACAATAGTTTCTTACAGTGCATAAATAACCAATATGCATAGGTTTAGTAAACAGTAATAGATGCTTTGAGTAATGCTGAAGAGAATCGGCTGCAAAACTAAGGGTGAAAAGCAACGAGAAGATGATATGAGTTTATGAAATTGAGGGCAAATGGCTGATGGGATATTATGGAAGAAGGAGAAGGCTCATGACAGGTGGATCGGGTGCTACTGTCATAAAGTTTCATAATCAGTTGACACCATAGCTACAGTTGCATATTCTGTTTGTATATTTGTTAATTTTTATACCTTTTTAAAATGTAATCTTGCAAGATCTTTTTTTTTTTGAGCATCTGGCGTCTTGTCACATGGCTAGCATAAAGCATTTGAAAACACAGAATTAGCAACGTTTTTTTTAGCCCTCTGGGTAAGATGAGAAGACAAAGGCGTAAGGGTAACGTCTACCCCCGAGTGATGTGATGTCCAGCCTGGCATCTCTTTAGAGGTACGTGTGTAGAATAGAGGGGGCCAATTTTAACTGAATGGCTTTAGTATTTTCACTTATATTTGTTAAATTCATACCATCTACAGTGTTTAATTCTGCTACATGGCAAAAAGAAAATATTTTTTTTTTTATTTCACAGTTTTACTTGCTTCCAGGATTTGGAATAAGATAAATGAGAAATGAAGTTGCTTGTTGAATGAGCCAAAACACAATGTGGACATTCAGTAACTAAATGCTGGATTATTTCTGTGATAACCTTTAACCTGCATTATGCCCTCTCGCTTCTCACTCGGTCTAATGTTACCTGTCATGGCATTTTTTTTACTGTCTTTATATAGAATCCAAAATGATGATTAAATTATTTTCAGGAAAACTGCATAAACTGAATCTTGGCAGGGAACTGTGTGTGCACATTTCCTTAAAAAGTGAGAGAGGGAAATGAGAAGTAATGGTTAATAAAGGGTGGGCAGTTTGGCAAAGGAAGACAGCAAGTTTGCAGATATAAATGTTTATGATTTAAAAGTCCTGGCAAGTGATTATGTCAAGATTAGCATGTTAAATGTGGTCTTTTTCAACTTCTTGCACATAGCTCACTCTAATCTCAGAACAACTTGTAAAGCTGTGAGCCCTTCCCCAGATAGTGATGAAGGGAAACAAAGGTTTGGTATAAACCCTCATAAAATGATGTATCCAAGAAAAGCCAAGTTCAGAAAGCTAATTAAGTATCACTATTTATGCCCAGTGTTGTATAACATAGATGTTTACATTAGTGACCTCCAAACTCATGCATAGTACAATGTCTGATGCAAGGGTTTGCTCATTCCAAAGGCTCTGGTGCCTTCTAGAAGTCTGTCGTTTTATAAATTTAGACCCAGAATTTTAAATCCATCTTAGTTCGTTCGATGATCTGGCATAAATAGCAAGCATGTCTCTATGGGCTTCGTACACTGACATCCTTAAAAATACATCTGCAATAAATTTTGGGACAACTCAAAATAACTAATCCATGAAATAGTACAACTGAAAATGTCTGGAAGGGATGAAGCATGGCCACTTTTGCTGGAGAAAGCTGAGCTACTCTGGCAACTGCAGCTTGGGGCTCAATTCTAGCCAGGGATGAATGAAGCAGAATTGTTAACTTGTTTACTTAAGTTAAAAGCTAATTCCAGAAAGAAATAGTGCCACATAATAATTTTGATAAATTGATATTTATTATTAAGTAAAAAGTCTTATTTTAATGTTTTGAAGGTTATTTTGAGTTTACATTGTCTTCAGGGGATGGGTGTGTTAGGATGCTGTTACTGGTCTCTCCTTTTTAGGTGGTTCTGAATATTGAAACCTGATTGGTTTATGATGAATTTTAATATGCCTAGTTTATTGAGTCATGTTATCTGATGAAGGTCTGGATAAATTTAGCAGGACAAAAGTTCTTATCTACCTGCTGTTGTGGTTTTGTGGATTTTATTGCTAGATATTTGCTGAATTATTTTGGATCTTGTACCTGGAATAAATCTTCATGGTGATATTCTCCATTTGAGCTGCTTTTTGTTTTACAACTCAAAATAACAATACTTAAAGCATGACTAGAATTTTTGTCTCACTTCTTCCTTGATTTTTTTCTTAAGAAAAGAAATTATTACATTTATTTACTTATTTATTTATTTTACTTTCATTTATTAACTGGCATGGGACACTAATACAAAATTATTGTTTTCAGGTATGGCTTAGGGAGTATAACTGGCTGGCTTTTTCAGATGGATGCACGCACAGAGGTGAATTGTAAACCATATTTTACAACTAAACTATTAGCCCTGTAACTAAGAATTCAACTCTAACTAGAATAACTATACCTGATAAAACAGCTTTCAGCATTTAAACTGTAAGGCAAGTTACATGACTGGATGTCAGTGCAGTATATGCTTCTATTCACTATATACACTATGTGCAGTAAGGCATGTATGGGTGGGAAAGTGGAAGGGAGCTAAAAGTTAAAGAAAAGTGGAACAAAGTTTGGAAAGATGAAAAAAGAGGGGGTAGGTGGGACACTTCAGTGGTATAGTAAAAGAATATAGCATAAAAGTAATTAGATGCAGGGGGTGGGTGGTCTGGTTATGCTACCTGCTAATCTATTCTTACAGAAAGCTTCACAATTCAAATGCTTTTACTGCAGCTATGGAAGGCTTGATAGGAAGAGATTAATCATATATTAAATGGGAAAGATTCCAAAATGCATGTAGCTAGTGTTCAGAAAGGGGTGACAGTACTGTGAAATCTATTCCTGGGGTAAGTTAGGAAGGGGGGGTCATGGGATTGTGATCTTAGGTTATTGACAGTGTATATTTTAGTTACATTTCTGGCAAAAAAAGGAAATTTTGTCTGTAGGTTTAAAGCTTATAGGTGAGGGAGGTTAGGAGTAGGGGTGATCTTTGTTTAACTGGAAGCTATTTTGTTTTTTGAGGAGTGGAGGTATGTTTTTTTCTGGCTCCCTATTGAAATGTTGGCACTTGAAATGCCAAATGCTGACTGTCCGAACTCAACTCCCTGAAAATCAAGAAGAATAAATCTCCAGCATTACTTTTCTTTTAAACTTCTTTTTTTTTTACAAGGAGGTAAGCCCTTACTTAAAACCCAGAAGCAATATATACCAACTCTAAGATCATCATACTTCACAGAAAAGGGAATATTCTGAGAAATGGCCAGCTCAAACTTAATATATGCAAGTCCGCTTTTTTTGACTATTCAGCATCCATGTTTCAGGACTCGTTCTTATGGGTCCAGCAATTTCAAATGGTTACTGTTTTCTCCTAAAATGAAGGGTGGAGGGCTCTGAAGTTCATATTATTTACAATGGCCACTTCTTTCCCCTGTTTAATGACAATCACCGATACCAAATTTGCCATGGTTTCAATGATATTTGTCACTGTCATAATTCTTTATGATTGTATGTCAGACTGCAATCAACTAGATATCAACTGAACTGGAGAGCTACTGAACAAACCCCTAGACTTTCTACTCTAAAAATAAATGCTCTAGCTTTCCCACTGGAATATAACATTATGATCTCCAGCAGGGAACCAACAAAAAAGCAAATAGATACCATGAATCTGTACCACTGGAGATGTTTCCCCCTGTACCTCATCTCTTTACTCATGTTAAAAGGTTTTGTGTTCAGGCAACTAGTTCTGTACTCTGTCCTCCAAGTTGGTTTTCAGTTCTTTGCACCTCCTTTAACTCTGTCCCAGACCCTCCTAGCCTTGTGCCTTTAGTGAAACTACATCATCAAAGCATACCTCACTTTGTCAGTACTCTGTGCCTTTGTATAAAAAATGGTACAAATCAGTTATCAATAGCCTTAGGAAGCATATGTAACAAAGTGTGTAACTGTTATTAATCAGCTATTTTCTCACCTAAACTAAATCAAATTAAACTTTAAGAGCCCTGTACCCCTCAACAAGTGAGGTGAGCACTCTATCACAAACACCTGGCCGTTTTCTATTCCCTTACTGAACCATATGTACCCTCCCCATTCACAGTGCTAGAACTGCTCTTTGACTAAACAAGCACTATATCTGACACACTCTCTACTGCAGTAACCCCTTCCCATTACCTCTTGAGACCTCCAGAAAACGGGAAATATTAAATGCAAGCCTTTATTGTAAAACATGTGGTATACTGACTTGCAGAGTTCCACTCATTAAGTCTCATGCTTAGCTGATTGTTTCTACTAAATCCTTCCTTTCTGGGGTATCCCCGCTCTGTTCGCCCTCACTACGCTCGGGCTCACTTCACTCTCCTCCCACCTCCAGTCCCACCCACCCCCCCATATCATTTCCTTTATGCCTAACCAAAAATCTCCACTCATCTTTCAACTCCTCCCCTTCCTTACTTAGTCTAAATTCCACAAACTATATCTTATCACTAATAAAACAGCAAACCACTTCCATAACAGATAATTATTTAATGGTTAAGTGCTTCCATTCATAAGAACTTCATCAGAACCATGTTGAAGTTAAAACCTCACCCATTTATACCCCTTAATAAAAATCACATGTTGCAATTTCACCAATACCTTTTAAGTGAAACAGTCTAATACATTAACCCTTTACATACCATAAAACTTCAGTTTCAAAAGGGAATTAATGGAGCATAAATCCCTTTAACAGGGGTGTTTATAAGCATTTAAAATCAACTGCCATTTCAATTCATTCCTTTCCAAATGCTCTTCTATAACCCACCCCTGTCTACCCATTTTAATTTGTTCTAAAATCATAAAATTAAAAGTATGTTGTTCAACATGTCTATACATGCATTTGTACTTTTTTTATTTCTTATGTCTAAAATGTGTTCATACACCCGTCTTTTAAAGTGTCTCTTGCTTTTAGCCACATAAAATGCAGTACATAAATTGCACTGGGCTAAATAGACTATGCCAACTGTATTGCAAGTGAAGCAACATTTGGCGTAAAAATTATGGCCATTAATAGTGAATGAATCACTAGAGTTGACATATTGACAAATAGAATAATGACCACATTTCCTGGTACCAACTGTGCCACTACCCACATCAACATATCTCTTTTCTAATACATTTTTTATGAAGTTTCCTTTTTTATATACCATAACTGGTCTGACACCTAATTTCTCAATGAACTCAGTATCTGTAAAAACAATGTCCCAGTTCTTGCATAACACTTCGTATATGTAATACCTGTCCACAGTGAATGTTGTAATAAAACTATTTTTATAACTGTGTACAGTACTACTCCCTTGCTATAATATGTGGGTGTTGGCATTTTCTGTAGGTGGTCTGAGTATGGGACTGTAAACCCCATTAATCCTTTTATTTACCACCTCATTTGAAATATCATCCAAAAAAGTTTGGGGATAACCTCTTTTTAAAAAGATGTCCATGACTTTCTTACATTCGATACAAAAACCCATCCAAATTGAACACCATCCTAGCCATACATATGTACCGACTGGCCTTTAATCACAGCTTTCTTATAGTGTCTTGGGTGCCAACTAGTATAGTGTAAATATGTGTTGGGAAAGGTTGGTTTACAGAAAATTGCTTCACTTGCAATACTGTTGGCATAGTCTATTTAGCCCAGTGCAATTTATGTACTGCATTTTATGTGGGTAAAAGCAAGAGGCACTTTAAAAGACGGGTGTATGAACACATTTTAGACATAAGAAATAAAAAAAGTACAAATGCTTTGCATAGACATATTGAACGACATACACAGCATACTTTTAATTTTATGATTTTAGAACAAATTAAAATGGATGGACAGGGATGAGTTATAGAAGAGCATTTGGAAAGGAATTAATTGGAATGGCAGTTGATTTTAAATGCTTGTAGCCACCCCGATTTAAAGGAGTGTTGCTCCATTATTTCCCTTTTGAATCTGAAGTTTTATGGTATGTAAAGGGTTAATGTGCTAGGCTGTTTCACTTAAAAGGTATTGGTGAAATTGTAACATGATTTTTATTAAGGGGTATAAATCGGTGTGTTTTTAACTTCAACATGGTTCTGATGAAGTTCTTATGAATGAAAGTGATTAACCATTAAAGACATCTCTTTTGGAAGTGGTTTGTTGTTTTTTTCATGCTTCCGAGTTTGTTTCATTGGTAGAGTTTAGTATATCTTATCACTACTTATACCTGCCTCTATACTTCTCAGCTCACTACTGCCTACCACCACTTCCTTTACTCTCAGTCCTATCTCATTCATTCCATCAGTATATCATCTCTCAACTACTACACCTCTTTTCCTTTAAAATATGCCACTCCCAATCATTTCTGTCTTACTCATACTTCCTCTGCTCCTCCTACTCACCATTACATCTCCTCCCAACCTCTTGAGTCCTATCCATAATGTCCCCACCAACCCCCACATACACATCTTCTCTTACCCTCTGCAACCCATAGCAGCTATCCTTCCAATGGATATACCACTCCCTAAAATAAAAAATCCTCCCTCCAACCCAATTACACAAAAGAATAAGACTAAATTCCTCAGCAACTACCTCTGAAACTAAAACCTTACTATTTCCCAAATACCTTACTGCTAGCCAGTGACATAAACCCTAATCCTGGTCCTACTACAAACTCCTCCACTTCACTAAATACCTTTCCCAACCCTAGCCAATCATCCATGTCAAATAAACAATTCTCTTTCTACTCTATCAATAGTCAAAGTATCCTTAAACTAAACCACTTTCATGCATAGGTATCTTATTATACCCCAGATGTTATCTCTGTCACTAAAACCTGGCTTAAACCCCAACATCAAGATATAGACATTCTCCCCCCTGGGTACAACATACTTCGCCAAGACCACCTAAAGTAAAAAGGTGGTGGTATTGCTATAGTCTATACGAATAACCTCACCCTCTCCCATCCTAAGCAGCCAGTTCCCCCTTTTGCACCCACAGAAATATTGTTAGCAAATCTTAAACTCAATGACTATACTACCATTACAGTAGCAGTCTTATATATTCCACCAGGGGGCAGCATTCCCCTGTTGGAAAATATACTGTCATATCTCTCCCAAAACATCCCTAATGAAACCATCCTTCTAGGGGATGTTAACATTAATTGGTTGAACCTCAACAATTCACACTCGCCGCATCATATTAATCTCTACAGATTTACACAACTAATCTCCCAACCAACCCACACTAATAACTCACATTCTCCTAGCTCCCTGATAGACTGGATACTAGACTCTAATCCCAGCAAATACCATAATCCAGAAACACTACCAGACTCCCTGAGCGATCAATCACCTATAAAGGTACTCAGATATACCACCCATCTCCCTAAACCATACCGGATTATCACCTGCTGCAAACTCTCCAACTTTAACCCAAATACTTTTTGTACCCTCCTCTCTAAAGTGGGCTGGAACTGCTTAACACAGCTTCCACTAGAAGAAGCAGTGGAAACCTTCAGCTCAGCTTTCCTTAGCATTCCGAGTTCTCTAGCTCCACCTAGAAAAGTTTGTGTAAAAACAAATATTTCTCCCTGGCTATCTAAAACCACTCATGAAAACTAGGGATAGAGCTTGGAAAATATGGGTACAAACCAAATGCCTAATTAACTTACAAAAGTACAAAGTACTAAGAAACCAAACAAAAAAACTCATCAACAAAGACAAAAAAGCTTTCTATTATAATCCGCCAACTACATTTAAGTCTAATGTATATATATATATATATATATATATATATATATATATATATAAGGATATCTAATATATATAAGACTGCTACTGTAATGGTAGTATAGTCATTGAGTTTAAGATTTGCTAACAATATTTCTGTGGATGCAAAAAAATCTACAAAAAATTCTGGCATGCATTAAATCATACAATACACCCTGGCACTCCTATATCACCTAATCCCTGTCCTGACAAGTCACCAGAAGAGACTGACAGTATCTTCAATACATACTTTATAGAAACAATTTTCAAACTATTTAACCCCAGCTACTCTGATAATAACACTCCCAACCCCCGAAACCCACTCAACTATCAACTCATTAAACCCCTTCTAACTCAAACCCATCTCCACTTACTATATCAAAACTCTACTCTCTCAACTCAAACCATGCTCTGTATTTATAGACAACATCCCTTCATATTTTCTCCATACTGCTGCACAATCCCTTGCTATCCCTGTATCTATCCTAATAAATTGATCAATTTCTGAGTCAACAGTTCCATCTATCTGGAAAAATTTTGCACTCTTCCTATTCATAAAGGAGGTAACCATAGAAATTGCTAACTTCAGACCAATTGATATCCTCTCCCCTCTCTCTAAAGTCCAAGAAAAATGTGTACACAAGCAAGTTATGCACTACCTCTTACAAGAAAACGTGCTCACTCCCACACAGCATGGCTTTCGCCCCAAGCATAGTACCACCACAGCTCTACTATCCTTCCTAAATACTATTACCCAAGCCAAAGACAATCATAAAGTCATATCTTGCCTACTTCTTGACCTCTCAAAAGCCTATGACACTGTCTCTCACTCTCTGCTACTTAACAAACTGATTAACTTTAACGTCTCCCCAGATACAAACTCATTAACTTTAACGTCTCCCCAGATACAGTTGCATGGTTCTCTAACTATCTCTCTGTCAGACTGCAGTCAGTGAGATGGGACAGGGTACTATCTCTCCCCCTTCTTGTTAGAACAGGTGTCCCTCTAGGATCCATTCTTGAACCACTACTCTCTAATATTTTCATCAACACACTTTACTCCTCTTGTCCTCAGTCAAGTATCGTCCAATACGCAGATGACTCTACAGTCATCAATATTGCAAATTCACCTTCTGAACTCCTTCCAACTACCCAGGATTCCTCTAACTCAGTAGCAGCCTGGCTCACAGATAACCAGCTCATTCTTAACCCGACAAAAACAAAATTGCTACTTTTTCTTCCTAAAACTAGTAACCACATCAGAACATCTTTTTCCATAATGTCCCTAAACAATACTCCCATAAAAGTTGAATCAAGCACAAAACTACTTGGCATTACCATTGACGATCAACTAAAATTTGATTTACACATTTACAACTGTATCAAAAAAAAAAAACATCAGAAGCTAGGACTCCTGTACAGGAACAAAAAAATTCCTCACAATAGAAGCTAGAATTACTCTTACTCATGTGTACCTTCTACCATGTTTGACTTACTGTTCCCAAATACTCACTAATCTAAATACATCCCTACTTACCAAACTGGAATCAACCTATCACAAAATAGCAAGATTTGCTGCTCAACAAACATAGAAATCGCACTACTGTCTCTCCCTAAAATACCTAAAGTGGCTAGAACTACCTCACCTGTTTCAATCTCAGCTGCAAATCTTTCACTCCATTCTATATCAGTCAGCCTTCTGCCCTTCTCTGTCACCTCTCATCTCTGAAGCGCAACCCAAGATCTGTTAAAGGTTCATTTATTTATTTATTTTATTTTATTTATATTTGTTGACCGGGAGTGTCCGACTGGACGTAGGTCCATTTTCAGCGGAGGCCCGGGGAGAAAAGCTCCACAGTTAAAATAAACAGACAGTAGTTACATTGGATTACATAGCGATTAACAATTTACATAGCAATTACTTACAACATATTTACAGATGAAGAACATAGTACATCAGTAGACAACTAGAATCTTTATCTGTGAAGTACATAACAGACATTAACAAATGTTACAAGAAGAAGTTCCTGCTCTATAATAAGTACTGGCTTATGAGCATCTGAGCTTGCTATAATCAAGGTAGTTAGTGGAGTGGAAAGAAAGGTAGTGGTTGGATGGGGAGGGTGATATTAGAATGGGAGTTGCAAGGGCATAGCCAGCATGTTTTTAGGTGCGCTTTTAGTAAAGTTTTGAATTGGGTGCATGATGGTATGGAGGTAATTGTGGGTGGGAGGGAATAGTGCTTCACCAGCAGAGTTATTGGCTTTAGTGATCTGCAAGTGATTTTTGTTGCTGGATCTTAGTGGTCTGGTGGTGCGATAGGGTTGGAATAGATTCTGGAGGGATGGGACATTTAGTGGATGATTTACTAGTTTGTGGGCAAGTGAGAGTTGATACAACTGAAGGAGGTGAGGGAGTTCAAGCCAGCCCAGTTCAGCAAGTGAGAGACAGTGGTGACTACGGTAGGATGCCCCTGTGGCAAATTTGTCGATTTTGTTATAGCAGGTCTCTAGCTTGTTTAAATCGCATTTCCTTAGGTTGGTATATATTGGACAGGCATAAAGTAGGGTGGAGATAAGGTGGGAATTTGCTATTGAAATCTTTGCTGGTTTGGTGAGAAGTTGCTTATTTCTGTATAGCGCTCCTAGTTTATTGTGGACTTTTTTATGGTCAAAGATATGTGAATGTCAAATTTTAGTTTATTGTCTATTTCCACTCCTAGCAATTTGGTGTATTCAGTTGGGTATATAGTGGTGTTGTCTTTTGCTGTGATGTTAAAGTGAGAGTTGTTTTGAGTATGTTTGGTGGGTTGGAAGATGAGTAGTTTAGTTTTGTTTGGGTTGAGAATTAACTGGGCATCGGATAACCAAGTTTCAACAGAGGAAAAGGCTTCCTGTGTGACTTTTTGCAGTTTGGGTAGGGACTGGGCTGAGCAGATGATGGTTGAGTCATCTGCGTATTGTATGAGTGTGCCATGTTTGGTGGCAGAGGCTAGATTATTGGTGAAAACAAAGAAGAGTAGGGGTCCAAGGATGGATCCTTGGGGAACCCCTATGGAGACAGGTAGTTGGGGAGATATGTCATTCTGCCATACAACGGATTGTTGGCGGTCAGACAGGTAACTGTGAAACCAGTTGGTGACCGATTGTGAGAAGGATAGGTTTTTGAGGACAGAGATAAGTTGTTTGTGTGAGACCATGTCAAATGCTTTAGATAGGTCTAGGAAAGTAGCAGAGGAGAGATAGCCATTGTTTTTATGCTGAAGGATAGTGGTAGTAAAGGAGAGTAAGGCAGTGGTGGTGCTATGGTTTGGTCGGAAACCATGCTGAGTATTGGAAAGGAGGTTGTTAGTAAGGAGGTAGTCTGAGACCTGAGAGTGTATGCATCTCTCTAGTATTTTGGAGAGTGGAGAGAGAATAACTATGGGGCAGTAATTGGTTAGTTCTGTGGAGGGTCTGCCTTTGTGGAGGGGAATTATATGTGATACTTTCTACAGTGTGGGAATGTAACTTTCTGACAGAGATCGGTTAATCAAGATGGATACTGGGTAGGCCAGAGCATCAGCTGCGATTTGTAGGTATTCACTTGGGAGGTTGTCTGCTGCTAATCTGGTGGGCTTAATTCATAAACCCAATTCCAAGGCAGGCTGTAATCCATAGCTCTCAAATAATCAAGGGCATATTACAACAGAATCAGGGACAATCAGGGACATTTTTAAAATATTAATACTATTCACATGACACATTGGCAGAATAAAAGAATGTTAATTATTATACATTTTGTGAAATAAAAGAAATCTATACCTCTTACTTAATGCCGTTATTTATTGAGTATCATTCACCACCTTTCCTCCAAGAGTCATCAGTTTTAGGAGGGATTAAGAGGGACATAGCTAAATTTTGGAGCCTAAATCAGGGACATCCCTGGAAATCAGGGACAGTTGAGAGGTATGCTGTAATCTATACAGCTATCATCCCTGTATTGCATGGAACAAACTCCCACTAGAAATAAGGAACCTTACTCATCCCAAACAATTTAAATTAGCTACCAAAGACTACTTTAAAAAACACTGGACCTGCCACTGTTCACAACCACCTTGACCACAACCAACTTACTTTGAACTGTATAACAATTACACACCACCTAACATAATAACTTACTCCCTTTACATCCTACAAAATTCTCCTAAAGTATTGTCTATATTCTGCTTTAGATCGCCTAAACTACTGAAACTAAAACATTTAACTTCCTATGTTTTACACTTTTTATCTTTTTTGATTTCTATTGTTTAATCTTGTCAACTACTTTACCAGAATGGTAACCTTTTTGTATATTTCTATGAGTGTACTAACTGTTATTAAAATGCTTTCTATATTGGAGCTTTTCTCCCTGGGCCTCCGCTGAAAAAGGGCTTCAGCTCAGTGGGACACTCCCGGTCAACAAATGCAAAATAAATAAATGAAGATTTCTATGAATTATATAATTCAAGTATATCCAGTTAAAGGGTTACTAGTGATTGCTGGATTAGAGGAAGGAGAATATTGTAAATAGAATGTTTTGTTATCCCAAAATTGACAGAATGAATCTCGAGAGTGAAAAAGGATTCATCTTGCAAACTGTGATGATGGGTGAGTGCACTACTGTGGTAGGTATTGGAGGAACAGTTTGTGGATGAGCTATATCACCCCCAAATCTAGGTTTGATAATCCTAATCACCACTTTCACAGGACGTTACTTTCAGTAAATTCATTTAACTAGACCAAAGTAAACGCAAACCAGTCTTGTGACAGAAACAAAACCAGTCCATGATCCTGTCAAAACTGTTATTCAAAGTTCTGTTTCTTCAATAGAAAAACATATTATAGAAAAGCATTGATGGTACTACAATTACATGATGAGTACTGCTTTTATATGAGAGACAAGCCTTGACAACCCCTTGGAGGTGTCTACCTGTACCCTCACACAAAGTAATACACCTATGTCTGGGGCCATCACGTCTGAGTGAAAGAAAATAAATATGCCTCTGGAATTGAATGCTTATAGCAACTGTCAATTCTGACAACATTTGATATGTTAATCTGGGGCAGTTCTGCATTGGCAAAGGTGATTTCCAGCTATTAACCAACTAAAGCACCTGTATCATGAGGGAGAACATATAGCTGAAATGAGCAAACCATAGACAGCTAATAAAAAAGATATATGTAAATCTGCAAAATAAATTATTATTATATACCCAGGTATTCAGCTCTGCAGTTCACTGAAGTGTACAAGTATTCTCACAAATGACCTTTAAAAAGCACGGCAATCATTTCCTCTTGTTATTGATTCCTCTGGTTGTGCATGCAGCCTTTCTTATTTGTAGGATTACATGTGCAGAGCCTACCAACTGCTTTATCTCTAAACATTAGATTTATAAGACTCTCCTTAAGTGAATCTGTTAAATACCACAGCAGCATTCTACGACTGACATGCTCTTAGATTTCTCTTTTATTTACACATATGTGACTGGCTAAAATACTGTATAAACTGAGTATCATTTATAATACAACAGCCATTCTAACTCAGTCAACTGATTGACTGAATTTTTTTTTTTGTGGTTGCAAAGTGGAATATTCACAGCAGAAGGATCTGTTCATCTACAGAGGAAAACAAACTGAGCTTGCTTCCATTATGGTACTAATGGCAAATTTTTGAAGAATTGTTTATTCCTTCATTTACTCATGCTCTGACACACACACACACACACACACACACACACACACACACACACACACACACACACACACACACACACACACACACACACCCACAGACACACACACACACACACACACACACACACACACACACACACACACACACACACACACACACACTCACACACTCTTTAAGCAGTTTGGAAGAACAACATTTTATTTATTACATGTCTTTCATATGTGGGAGGAAACCAGAGTACCCATCAAATCCCATGTGGACAAAGGGAACACATGCAGATTCTGCACAAAAGGCATGCCAGCTGAAAACCAAATTCAGGAAACACGTGCCCTGAGGTAGCAAGTTACACAGACCTCATAAACTCTGCATGTTATGTGTTTTCATACTACAAATTTATTGTGAAATAATAAAATATAATACATTTTGCCATCTCTTTTGGCATAGAAATATAAAGCCCCGAGGCCCATGCTTGAATAGTAGCACAGATGACCGCTGTAGCTTTCACGAGGAACATGGGCATGCTACCCTCAAGGGGGAAGGAGAAAATGGGGCCATGTAATGCCACAGTCCCTGCAGGAGGGGGTGATAATGCCTGAGGCATGTCTTCATCTCACCAAGATATGAAAGTGGTAGCCTTGTTTAAAACGTTCATGGATGCATGCATGTGCATGGAGAGGTGTAGTAGGTCATGCATCAGTGATGGTCACACATGCTCCAGCCTAGCAGAAGGGTTAAGACATTAAAACTAAAAAAAATATCTTCATTGCCAGGATGTAAACAAAGACACAAGCAAAGGAAGACATTTCCTCTGGATGGGTCTCACCAGTATGATGGGGATATCAATAAAGTGGAATGAATCCTGGAAGTAATCCACAGATATAAGTGTAGGTGGTATGGGGCAAAGTTCTCTCAAGATGGCACTAGAACACATTCCTGCAAAATCAGACTTTTAAAATTAGTAGCAATTACAGCTCAGGTGTTCACAACAGTGACAGAAGATGCAGACAGATAGTAACCAAGGACAAGATAAAACAAACTCTCTATAAATAGTTCAATGAATGTTCTGCTACTACCCAAGCATCTGTTGACACATCTCCCATCCTTTGTAGCTCTGCTTGTGTTTTAGTTCTTTCTTTTCATGATGCAATTTCTTTTCTTCTCACAAGAAATACTCTTTGCCAGACTCTTGTTCCACATCCCCTTTACCTGCCTCAGCTAACTTTACTCTTAAGTCTTTCTTATATATGTCCTCGTACCATATCACACCTTACTTTTCTGTTAGTATATGTGTTGCTGTTCCTTTATTACATTCCCTCATCACTAATTAAATTAGATCTGTATTTTTCATTTTTTTTTCTCCTTTATAACAAAATTAATACTTCTTTTGAAACTGTAATAGCCAATATCTTTTAACTTGCTGTGTTCCACCATCTTGTCTTATACGTATTTTGCAGAATCTTTATTAAAGAATTTTCAACAGTATTAAACAATGATTAAGATAGCTGCCACATACTTGAAACTTCAGCAAGCAATGGATAAATATTCCAAGCAATTTAAGCTAGAATAATCAAAACATTCTAAATACCGGCACCCTGTAAAGCATTCTATAACATTTTGCCCAGAAGCAGTTTAACTCCTGCATGCTTAAACAAGCTTGACTATCCTAATTCAGTATCAGTGGCCTTACTTTGTACAAAACTGTGTACTAACTGAGCTATAAAGCTGCCACAAAGCACCTGCTGTTGTGCATGTTCTTTACAAATCACTGCCGCTTCACTTGGGTTGAGCCCAGACCTGATTCTGCATAAGCATAGGCTTATTTGATTTTATTTTTCACTTCTGAAGAAGTTTGCCTGTGAGCAGACGAAAAGCGCTTAAAGTTTTTATTCTTGTCAACTTTTATTTTGTTCGTAAAATAAATTCAGTGGGCAGACTCTACAGCCGTTTGGTTCTTCTGTGTTTTATAAAGTTTTTGTGCCTTGGATTTACTGATTCTGCATAGAAATAATCTTCCAGAGTGAATTAGCCAATTGTCTGTACAAAGAAAATGTAATTTTACAAAGGCCTTCCATGATAATGTGAAACATGTTCAGACTAGGGCTTTCACCTGTAAGAACCAGTCTAGGTAATAAAAAAAAAAAAAACACGTTTGGATTGGCTAGCATAAACACTTTTCTTGTTTTGCAAGGGATGGGGACATTGAACACTGACATATAACCTCTAGATGCCCTTCCATAGTTCCTCTGTTGTCAGGCATCTGCAAAATCTGTGCAGGTTGCTGACCTCCCAAACCTAGACCAGTACAAAAAGCTTCTTTTAAGAAGCCTTTTCTAACACTCTTTTCTGGAGTCCAGTACTCAAAATAAAAGATGATTACCCTCTCATATGAATCATCAGTTATCCTTACCCACTATCCATCAACTTTGCCTGTCTTTCAAAATGTTCCTTAGTATATAAGCATTACTTCACCAACTCACTGTTTTCCAATATACTTCATGCCCCAGAGCTATTATGTTCCATTCTCTGTCCCTAAGTTGTCTTTAAAGCCTACATATACATATATATATATATATATATATATATATATATATATATATATATATATATAAATAATGATCAGATAAGGACATGTTCCCAACCCCCCCCCCCCAGTACTCCAATACACTTCTGGCTTTGTATAATAAAAGCATGGAACCTCCTTTCTTTCTAACACACGTACCCTTCCCCTCTTTCATCATATTAATATTAACCTTTATTGTCTAATTCATGTTATTCCCTCATATTTTTATTTTTATCTCTCTCTCTCTCTATCTGTTTTTTGCATTCTTTGTCCACTGTTTATTAGTCAACAGTCCTGTCTTGGCCAACCACCTCATTCATTTTGAATCACCAGGAAGAGGGTCATCTGGGAGGGGCAGTCATTTGACAGCCATCAGGGGTAGTATGATATTTTCTGTTGTTCTCCTCTCCCCACATCCACACTGCAAGCCATAGAAGAGAAATGTGTAATGAGCTGACCGTAGAGGACATCCTTTTTCCAAGCGTTGTTTCCTTGAAGCAGTACTAACCTCTCCCAAAAAGGTCTTTATGCTTTCCCCAATTTCCATTAGGACAATGGCACCATCTTGAGTGCTTTTAAGCATGCACAGCTATCCCCACCCTACCGGGAGAGGAAGAGTGGACATGTCCCTTAACTCCTCTCCCTCCTGCTAAACTCTTCCAGTGCTGGGGCCATCACATAATCCTAGTAGCCTAAACTATAGTCAGGGCTCCATCACTGTGCACCAAAGAACCAGGCTTAGTATTTTTTTTCATGTTGCCTTCTCAAAATATCAAGTCTTTTTCTTTAATCAGCCAGCTCATGTATCTGCGTTAACCAGCTCATCGCTTATTCTATTTACATCATGAAGCTTGAAAGTTAGCCAACTATCTCCCCATTTAGTGACAATCAATATAACCTGCTTTGATGTGCCACTCAAGGAATGCAATCGATAGTTCTTTAATTTCTCACTGTACTGGCACTCATCAGCATATATACCTTAGAAAAAGTCATAGCCATAACGTCATACCTGCAAATCTCCTTTAACTCCCCATGTGATTTTGTCATATGCTCAATTGTTCTCAAACCAGATTTTTTTTCATTTAAATATGAGAAGACTGTCTCAAAAACCCTTTTCAACCTTTATTCATGGCATAGACAGAAAGAAAATACATCTTGCAATTGTCTATAAAAATACAATTTCTCTCCAACCTCTACTAACTCATCTATGTAAATGTAATACTGCTGAGATCATAGGCTCTATCCTACTGTTAAATAAGAAAAAGAGCTACAATATCCTCTGTGCATACATCCCTCCAGGTAATAACGCTCCAATAATTGAGGAGATTCTACAGTGGTCAAAAGATAAACTTCTACAGGAAACTATTTTATTAGGTGACCTAAACACTGACTGGCTAACCTGTAACACTAAAAACCTCACTAACCACATCATAGGTTCATAGGTTGGTACTAGGCTATCAGCCCTAGGGCCTATACAAGCCTAGCCATAACAATTCCATGGATATTTCTTCCCACAATATTTACTACCCTGGACCCCTGCATAGCAGGGCGACTGACATGATCCCCAGGGTGAATTTCCTATCTCCCATCCAATCATCAGGGTTCCTTTTGAAGAGGGCCAAGGAGGCGCTCTGCTTGACATGTATGGGCAGTCTCAACCTGTATGGATTTTCTCAACTCATTCAAGAACCAAGTAGAGTAGACAAAAAATCCCATAAGGAATCTATACTAGACTGGACATTAGTAAATTACCCTGAACATAATTACCAAGTAGGTACTCTACCGGATGGACTTAGTGACCATCTCCCTAGTTTCCTCCTACGAAAACATACTAACTTACCCAAACCTACAGTCTATAGACAAGTCAGAAACGATCACAATGTTAACCCTCTAGAACTCAACACTATATTAAAAAAATGTAACTGGGAACCACTACACAGCCTTGACCTAGGCCAAGCAGTGGACTATTTTAATAGGACTCTTCTTAACATCCTTGATTCAGTTGTCTCAGTAAGAAAAATTAGAGCTAAGCAACACTATGCTCCCTGGCTTACTAAATCAACTAGAGCCCTATTAAAAACCAGAGACAAGGCATGGAAAACCTGGAAGAAAGATAACACTAGTCTATCCAAACAAAACTATCAACAACTTAGGAATCAGATTAAAAAAAACAGCTACCACCAAAAGCAGGTTTCCAGGTCCAAAAAGCCAAAAGAGTCCAGAACATACAAACCAAAGAAGGACCAGGAGTAGGCTGTAGATTCCAGTATAAAAATTATTTATTGTAGAACAGACCACAGAATACAAAACATAAGTGCTTTCATAGGTGTGTACCCCACTTCATCAGATGTAAATATGTTGCATCTTAACCTTCATTTTATACTCTGAAAGCACTAGTCACATGCTATTAGATAATCACATGACCCAAATATTTAAAGCCATACATACATATATACCTTATATATAATTGTAATCACTGTATTATAAAAAATAGTAGCAATATATTCAGAATAATGACTGGTATAGGAAGAGAGCTAGCTGATATGATGGAGAGAAGGAAGGTCGATATATTGTGCGTGCAAGAGACCAGATGGAAGGGAAGTAAGGCCAAGTGTTTAGGAAACAGGTTCAAATTGTTTTATCATGGTGTGGATGGCAGGAGAAATGGGGTAGGGGTTATACTAAAGGAACAATATGTCAAGAGTGTTTTAGACGTGAAGAGAGTGTCTGACAGAGTGAAGTTTATGAAGCTCGAAATTGATGGTGTAATGATGAATGTTGTTAGTGCATATGCTCCACAAGTTGGGTGTGCGATGGATGAGAAAGAGAAATTTTGGAGTGAGTTGGATGAAGTTGTGGTGAGTGTACCCAAGGGTGAGAGACTAGTGATTGGAGCGGACTTTAATGGGCATGTTGGTGAAGTGAACAGAGGGGATGAAAAGGTGATGGGTAGGTATGGTGTTAAGGAGAGGAATTCAGAAAGTCAGATGATTGTGGATTTTGCGAAAAGGATGGACATGGCTGTGGTGAATACGTATTTTAAGAAGAGGGAGGAGCATAGGGTGACGTACAAGAGTGGAGGAAGATGCACACAGGTGGATTATATCTTATGTAGGAGGGCCAGTCTGAAGGAGACGGGAGACTGTAAAGTGTAGTTAAGCAGCATAAAATGGTGGTCTGTAGGATGACGTTGGTGATCAAGAAGAGGAGGAGGAGTGTGAAAGCAGTGCCAAGGATTAAATGGTGGAAGTTAAAAAAGGGTGATTGTGAAGTGGAGTTTAGGGAAGAGTTAAGACAGGCACTGGGAGGCAGTGGAGAGTTACCGAATGGCTGGGTAACTACAGCAGAACTAGTAAGGGAGACTGCTAGAAAGGTGCTTGGTGTGACGTCTGTACAGAGAAAGGAGGACAAGGAGACCTGGTGGTGGAATGAGGAAGTACAGGAGAGTATACAGAGGAGGAGGCTGGTGAAGAAGAAGTGGGATTGTCAAAGAGATGAAGAAAGTAGACATGAGTATAAGGAGATGAGGCGCATGGCAAAGAGAGAGGTGGTGAAAGCTAAGGATAAGGCATATGGAGAGTTGTAGGAGAGATTGGACACTAAAGAGGGAGAAAAGGACCTGTACTGATTGGCTAGACAGAGGGACAGAGCTGGGAAAGATGTGCAGCAAGTAAGAGTGATAAAGGATAGTGAGGGAAACAAACTCACAAGTGAGGAGAGTGTTGAGTAGATGGAAAGAGTATTTTGAGAGGCTTATGAATGAAGAGAATGAGAGAGAGAGAAGGTTGGATGATGTAGAGATAGTGAATCAGGAAGTGAAACAGATTAGCAAGGAGGAAGTAAGGACAGCTATGAAGAGGATGAAGAATGGAAAGGCTGTTGGTCCAGATGACATACCAATGGAAGCATGGAGGTGCTTAGGAGAAATGGCAGTGGAATTTTTAACTAGATTGTTTAATGAAATTTTGGAAAGTCAGAGGATGCCTGCGGAGTGGAGTAAAAGTGTTTTGGTACCTATATTTAAGAATAAGGGTGATGTGCAGAGCTGCAGTGACTACAGAGGGATAAAATTGATCAGTCACAGCTTGAAGTTATAGGAAAGAGTAGTAGAAGCTAGGTTAAGAAGGGAGGTGATGATTAGTGATCAGCAGTATGGATTCATGCCAGGAAAGAGCACTACAGATGCAATGCTTGCTCTGAGAGTGTTATTGGAGAAATACAGAGAAGGTCAGAAGGAGTTGCATTGTGTCTTTGTAGACTTGGAGAAAGCATATGACAGGGTGTCTAGAGAAGAGTTGTGGTATTGTATGAGGAAGTCGGGAGTGGCAGAGAAGTATGTAAGAGTGGTACAGGATATGTACGAGGGTAGTGTGACAGTGGTGAGGACTGCAGTGGGAGTGACAGATCCATTTAAGGTGGAGGTGGGATTACATCAAGGATCAGCTCTGAGTCCTTTCTTATTTGCAGTGGTGATGGACAGGTTGACAGATGAGATCAGTCTGGAGGCCCCGTGGACTATGATGTTTGCAGATGACATTGTGATCTGTAGTGAGAGTAGGAATTAGGTTGAGGAGACTCTGGAGAGGTGGAGATATGCTCTAGCAAGCAGAGGAATGAAGGTCAGCAGGGCTAAGACAGAATATATGTGTGTAAATGAGAGGGAGGGTAGAGGAATGGTTAGGATGCAGGGAGTAGAGTTGGTAAGGGTGGACGAGTTTAAGTACTTGGGATCAACAGTTCATAGTAATGGTGAATGTGGAAGAGAGGTGAAGAAGAGAGTACAGGCAGGGTGGAATGGGTGGAGAAGAGTGTCAGGAGTGATTTGTGACAGACGGGTACCAGTAAGAGTGAAAGGGAAGGTCTACAAGAGGGTAGTGAGACCAGTTATGTTATATGGGTTGGAGACAGTGGCATTGAAAAAAAGGCAGGAGTCAGAGCTGGATGTGGCAGAGTTAAAGATGTTAAGATTTGCACTCGGTGTGACTAGGATGGATAGGATTAGGAATCCGTATATTAGAGGGTCAGCTCATGTTGGACAGTTTGGAGACAAAGCAAGAGAGACGAGATTGCGTTGGTTTGGACATGTGCTGAGGAGGGATGATGGGTATATTGGGAAAAAGATGCTTAGGATGGAGCTGCCAGGTATGGATGGAGCTGCCAGGTAAGAGGAAAAGAGGAAGGCCTAAGATAAGGTTTATGGACGTGGTGAGAGAGGATATGCAGTCGGTTGGTGTGACAGAGCAAGATGCAGAGGATAGGAAGAAATGGAAAGAGATAATCCACTGTGACGACCCCTAATGGGAAAAGCTGTGAGAGGATAATGATGATATAAAGAACACATATAAAAAACTGACTTTTCCAATAAGAATAAATGCAAGAAATACACACACAAAATTAATCTAAAGAGGGGCCTTTTCTTTAATATAGGCTTCAGGGGTACATAGTCATTAAGGCCATGTCCACTATCTGCCTTAAGCCTTACAATCCATTTGGCTTCCAGAGCCTCTGTCTTGTTGCAGATATCGCCGCCCCTGATACTTTCATACACCCTCCCTGTTACAAGAAATTTAAAAGTGTGTTCATCGTCAGTCTCACTAACATGTTTAGATAGTGCACTTACTCTGCCCTTTCTATTAATGTGGTACACATGTTCCCTAATCCGATCTTTAACACTCTGTCAGTTTTACCAACATAAAATTTCAAACATTTCAAACAACGGGCAAGATACACTACATGTCTGGTGTTACATGAAGCAGAAACATTCAAATTCTACTGTCTTTTTTCATCTAGATGCATAAACTTGGTACTAATGTCCAAGTAACTACAAAAATTACAATAACTACACATAGTCAAACCTCATTTTCTAAGGCATTAGCCTTACTCATTGGGAAACATAACTTTCTTTTAAGGGAGAGCTCATTCCTGAACAAAAATCATGGTTGTTGTTCTATAATGTTACTGACACCCTTATCAGACGTCTGAATTCCCCAGTTCTTCCTAACTATGCCCATGTAGGTCCGTACATCAGATGAATAATATAAGGGCATCCTGAGCATCCCTCTTAGAGAAATATGGTTGTGCCACTGAATCTGTGAGTCTGGTGACCTCCTCTACATTATTCGTCACCATCTGGCCCTCACAGCCCCTCTCCATCAGTTCCTTGGTAATACCTTCAGTACATCTCAAGAAGTCAGGCTCCCTCCCACTGAGTCTAGAGGCTCTAAAAGCCTGGTTCGTTACCACAGTCTTGAAGATATATGGGGGGGTACATACTGTCATATGATAGTACACTACTGACATGACATGGTTTCCTGTACTACGTGTACAGTCTATTATTCTCATCTGCCAAAACTGCCATATCCAAAATATTTATGACCTTGTATGGAAATGTGAACCTTAAAAATGCAGTGCTTTCATTAACGTACTTGATAAATTCAGTTAACTGTTGCATAGTTCCATTCCACACAATAAAAGGGTCATCTACAAACCTTCTGAAAAAAAGAGATGTATTTGCTGAAAGGACCTCTTAACATATATTCAGATTCCCAAACCACCATTACAGCATTGGTGTAGCTATTGGCACATGAAATGGCAGTTTTGGTAGATGAGAAAAATGGATGTTCGAATATTTAACATAGACCCATTAAAAAGGTACACAAAAAAATGGGGTCCCTATACAGGCAAACAGAGTATCAGATCAAGCCCAGGTCACCCTAGCTCAAACCCACCTTCTTTCCACACTCATGTATGCAGCACCTATTCTCACCTATGTTAGAAAATCTGACCTAGAGAAACTTGAGTCGTGTTATAACAAAATCGCCAAGTTTGCAAAAAATTCCCTCTTTAGCTCACACCATTGTATACCTCTTAGGCAACTTCAGTGGCTTGAGCTCCCACAGTTATTAATCTACCACCAACTTGTCATAGTTTGTAACAACCTAAAATATTCTGAAAAAACTCCAGCCCTTAGGGAACTACTAACTACATTCCAAATCGACCACTCCGCTCTGCCAACAAATCACTCCTCTCTATCTCCACAGCCAACAACACAGCAGGTAAAGCTCTATTTTCTCACAGTACAGCAAAAAGTTGGAATAATCTCCCTCCCTCGTTGACTTCTACATCTAATACTAAACAATTCAAAAACTCCCTTAAGGCTCATCTTATTAGCCCTTGGCTCTGTCCATGTGTTACTTAATCCTAGTGTATGCTACCACCATCTTTCTCTCCAATTATCAGACCCTCGGTAAAAATGGAAGTAACAAATGGTATCCCTTGACATTTGGAAATGTTGTTGTGGTCTCTGTCTGTATATTTTGATGATTAACTTAGTGTTCTATATATTGCTGATAGGATCTTTCTTTGCGTACTGTTCTATTATGCACAGAATACTGCCCAATAACAAAGTTTTTACTTTACATTATGTATTATTATCATTGTCTGTTGTATTAATTAAGTGGAGTTTTTCTCCCCGGGCCTCTGCTGTAAATGGACCTCATCCAGTCGGACCATCCCAGTTAACAAATGTAAAATAAAATAAAAAAAATAAAAATAAATAAAATCATATTTAAGAAACTTTAGTATCTAAGATTGCAGTCATATAATACAAAAAAGGAAATAATTGAACAAATTAAACTCAGTAGATTAGTGCAGAGGAAGAGTCAAAAGGTAAAATTAAATTTGTAGGCAGCTGCGGTGGTGCAGCGGTAGCATTGCCGCTTCACAGCAAGAGGTTCTCCCGTTCGATTCTCGGCTGGAGCGCATTATGTGTGGATTCTGCATGTCCTTCCCATGGTTGAGTGGCATTCGAAAGACATGTGTGAATGGGCGTGCCTTCGTTGAAGGTTGGACGTTGAGCTGGCACCTCGGCACCTTAAAAACCTACTGCCAATCATTAACGGACCGGAGTTCCGCTGTGGTGACCCCTAACTGGGAAAAGACAAAAGAAAAACAACAAAGTGTCTAGCACCACGAGATGGCTTACTGTCATTGAATATAACAGATAAAACATATGCAAAATAGAGAAAGTGTCTGTGACTGTTGTCATATTACATATTTTTCTGCTCAATGTGGTACCTCCATATACCCACGTCTCTAACTCATAGTTCTCAAGGTTTATCCTTCTTATCCAAGACTCCATTTCACCAGCAGAACATATTTTTACTTAGCATTACCATCTCCTTATGCCTTATTTATAACTTACTTTTACCTTCATCCTTTCTTCTTAATTTTTCATTACGCGCAGCTCAGTTTATGCCCTCTTATTTCTTTTCACTTTCTCTAAATGATAATTTTTATTACCCTCTAGCATTAATGCAGTTGTTCATCGTTCGTTCCGATAAGTAGGCATATCTTTTTCATGTCTCCATCCATTCATCTTTCAATCTGTCACATTTTCATGTGGGTATATGTGTTCAAATCGAACTCTGTCTATCCAGTTGACAGCAATATGATGACTTAATCTTTGAAATCCACCTCCATTGAAGAGGTGGTGTTGCCAACTCTCTACAGTTGTGTGACCGTAGAGTTAGTATATATGTTATGTGATATGTAGGGATCTTCCCTTCTCATAGGGTGGTGGTGCGGGGGGGGGGGAGCTTGTCCTTATCCCCTGCAAAAAAATAAATAAATTACTGTTCGCTGAAAGAGGCTTGCAACAATTATTTCCTGTTTTGTCCAGCAAAAACGTGATCGATAGATGACCATGAATTCTTTCATACTTATAGACATTTTTGCTACTTCTATATTATCATGCACTACACTTCATATGCTCATTCCTCTGTCTCTGACGTTGGTAGTTTTAACACCAATTTATACATTTTCCATTCCCATCACCTTACTAGTTTCTCAGTTTTTACGTACTCAGTACACATTCTATCCTGTTACGTAGAGCTCTTCATTAACCCACGTGTACCTTGCATTAGTGGATAAAGAATGAGAAGTTTACCCCTGGTTTGGCACCCACATCTCTAATAGATAGTGGCAGCATGGCTGCCCATGCCCAAGTCTCTATATATCCCATAAAAGAATTATACACTTATGAAGCAAAGATAAGCTTAAAAAGGCCCTCCAGGGGTCATTAGCTTAGTAATCACCTCTGAATGTAGCAGAAACTGTCATTTTTTATTCCATTTCTACCCCAAAAATTTCCTGTTTCCCTTCCTATCAAGGCTGGTTCTATTTGATACCCTTTCTCTACTTTGCCGCTCAAACCTTATTCCAGGGTATGTATTGCATAATTTATTCTTGCCAATACTTCTGATAGATTAAACACTTTACCCCATACCAGTTAATATTTATCTGTCTTCCTACCTCTCTTTCCCACATCTCAATTGCCACAAACCCTTCTTTGTCTTCTTAAAATAGCCCTTTTTGGCTTGAGTAAGTATTTTAGTTCTTATGCAAAATGCCTTGGAGAATCTATCATTATCAGCCATGTGCTTTTGAAACATAAGGTTTAGCTGAAATAAAACATATCAATTGTTATTGTTAAAAGTATGTTTTAACCTGGTCATGTGTTTATACTTTACTTACTCTTCTACTCAAATGAATACTCTGAGCTCTCATGTGTTTATACTTTACTTGCTCTCCTACTCAAATGAATACTCTGAGCTCTCATGTGTTTATACTTTACTTACTCTTCTACTCAAATGAATACTCTGAGCTCTCATGTGTTTAGTCTTTACTTACTCTCCTACTCAAATGAATACTCTGAGCTCTCATGTGTTTAGACTTTACTTACCCTTCTACTCAGATTGATACTCTGAGCTCTTGTGTTTAGACTTTACTTACTATCCTACTCAGATTGATACTCTAAGCTCTCATATGTTTAGACTTTACTTACTCTCCTACTCAGATTGATACTCTGTGCTCTCGTGGTTAGACTTTACTTACTCTCCTACTCAGATTGATACTCTGAGCTCTCATGTGTTTAAACTTTACTTACTGTCCTACTCAGATTGATACTCTGAGAGCTCTCATGTTTAGACTTTACTTACTCTCCTACTCAGATTGATACTCTGAGCTCTCATGTGTTGACTTTACTTACTGTCCTACTCAGATTGATACTTTGAGCTCTCATGTATTTAGACTTTACTTACTCTCCTACTCAGATTGATACTCTGAGCTGTCGTGTTTAGACTTTACTTACTATCCTACTCAGATTGATACTCTGCGCTCTCATGTGTTTAGACTTTACTTACTCTCCTACTCAGATTGATACTCTGAGCTCTCATGTTTAGACTTTACTTACTATCCTACTCAGATTGATACTCTGAGCTCTCATATGTTTAGACTTTACTTACTCTCCTACTCTGATACTCTGAGCTCTCGTGTTTAGACTTTACTTACTCTCCTACTCAAATTGATACTCTGAGCTCTCATGTGTTGAGACTTTACTTACTGTCCTACTCAGATTGATACTTTGAGCTCTCATGTATTTAGACTTTACTTATTCTCCTACTCAGATTGATACTCTGAGCTCTCTTTAATTTGATTTTGTAAGTACTGATACTGCTCATATTTCTTCCTTTGAATTTGTCAAGTTGAATCTTTTTTGATTATATGTTTCCAATGGTTTGCAATAATAAATGGCCTTCTGTAACCTCATCTTGTAACTATAGTCAAAACTCATTCCAAACACCACCATCTTGTATCTAATTCCACTGAGAGTCAGCTGTCTACAGTTTATTTTTATTTATCTTATTTTATTTAAATATTTGTTAACTGTGTGGGTGTACTAACCACAAGGCCGTTTTCGACTATAGCACAAGTACTCTCTGAATCAATGAGATGAAAATACATACAATAAAACTTGAATATAGATAAAAACAGCACTAACAGGCGGACAAAAATATAGCAGCAGCACAGGGTAACCCATTAAATGTAACAACAGGACAGCTAGGTCTATATGAATGCATATATGCATATAATGAGTATATTGAGATTGTTTTCATTTTTATTTGTATTCAAAGACTTGGTTTGTTATTATTCCATGTTTGTGAAAGAGAACAGACAATACTGTGCACTAAGCAAGTTAAGGCATGAGCTGTCAAGCCAGCATTTCTAAAGAAGCTTCTTTTATATTCTTTGCAAAGGAAAACGTGAGTTTATTTTGAAAGTATGGAAGAGCCTGTAGCTGTTTAACATCTATAGGAAAACTGATCTAGCATGCTGTATCTAAGTTAGAGAAAGCCTTTTATCTAACAGGTTTGCTGAAACAGAGACCCTTCAGGGTTAACACCCTTTCATTGTTAGTCTTAAGACCAGATTTGCTTTGTTTCTTTTTTGAAAGCTTTGAAATGGCATTTTACACAGATAATCATCTTTCTAACTGTTCTTTAACTATATAACCAACTAAAGTCTAACTTTCTAATTACATAATATTTAAAATACTTACCATTTGATTAGAGCTCTAAGCCACAAATAATGAACTGTCAGCTAGTAATATTAATTTCAAGATGGAGTTTGACAAGGAATTACTCGTAGTCACTTCTGTAGCAATACTGCTGGACTATAGTTTTGCTCTAATAATTGTACTAGCATAATCTCCACTTTGATCCATTGTGCTTTTCACTAGCAGATCCAATCTCTATTAATCACATAAACTACAAATCATATATCAATATATATATATATATATATATATATATATATATATATATATATATATATATATATATATATAGATGCCACTTTTTTTTTATTAAGATCTCCAGTTAGCCACAACTAATTTTTCAACGTTTAATTGATTTTTGTTTCTGCCACAGTCTTACTAAATATGCATTTCAAACCTTGATAGATATAATGATGATGTAAATGTCACTTACACTGTACGTTTTTTTAATAGCATATTAACAAAATTTCCACAATGACTATTGATTTTACAAAATTGTTAATACCAGGAAAAGTGGAAGTCAAAACAATTGCACTGGCAACCAGTTATATGCCTAGCAAATGTATTCACTGTAACATTTTTACATCTTCAGCTCTCTGTCTTTACTACTAAAAAAGTGTTAGTTTATTATCACTGTTATTTCTTACTTATTAAATGGAAAAATGTATTCCTTCTTAAAATCTTCTTTGACCTTCTGATTTTTTTAATATCAAACATCAAAAACAAGAAAAAAAACTCAACAATATCGTATGACATGCTTCACTGTATTTTACATGATTGCAGATGTTATTTGCTGTATTGTTGGATGGGTATGTTATAGTATGTGAAACACCTTGTCCTTTTGGAAACATTATTAATTCTGATGCAGGGAGGTGGTTGTGGTAAAAGATGATCATAGGAAAACAACATGCAGACTTAGGTTTGTGAGAAGAGATGATCATAGAGTAACAACATAAAGAAATATGATTTTGAATATTTCAATTTATCTTACACAACTACAAATATCTTTTGATATGAACTGCAGTGGTGTTGCTGCGGTAGCGTTGTCGCCTCACAGTAAGATGTTGTCCTGTTCGATTCTCAGCTAGAGCATCTTCTGTGTGGAGACATGTGTGAATGGGCATACCTTCGTTGAAGGTTATGCATCAGAGCTGGCAACTCGGCACGTAAAAATCTACTGCCACTGGAGTTCCGCTGTGGCGACCCCTAACTGGGAAAAGCCAAAAGACACAACAACAAATATCTTTTGATACAGTACTTTGCTTGTTTGAATGGTATGTCCATTTATCTGTACATAGTACACCATGTGGAGCCTTTATAAATAGTGCTGTTCTCTGTTACTCAGTAATGAGAGGTGTTAGCCAGAGGCAAGGATAGTTCAGTTTAGTCCATGATTGTATATGTAATACACCACTACTGTTCTGTAAGCCAGCACTGCAAACTGGAAAATGCATCTTTTCTTCTGAGTTGTTAATTAACATTTCTAACTGAACAAGGTTTTTGTTGAATCCTGCTTAGAATGGATTTACAGTTTGCTATGCAGTAAGAGTAGTCTTGTTAAGTCTTATCAAAGTTCACATGCAAAATTGTTTACACAATGAATTTGGGAGCAAGGCTGAATTTCACCACTGAATTGTTCATCACTTGTCAGTATCAATGGAAAACTGTGAATAACTTTGCGTACTAATTTTAAAAGTGAGATACCTCAGACAATTTGCCTTAATCCAAGGTACTGCTGTCTCAGGGTTAGTACAGGTACATAGCTGAGTTATGAAAGCACAATCTTCTGCATTAGGAGGTACAAGTTGTCCCCCACAAAATGCAATTCTGTTATTACGCATTTAGAGTTTTTGCTGTTTTTATTCCTAATTGCACATTGTAATTCACACTTACGAGTCTGAACTGCAGTGTGAGAACCATTAGCTATGCAAACACTATATTTAGGTATGTTCAGCAATACGTTTTGTTTTGCAAATGTTTTAGACTTTGTGGACTGTTGTTGGTAGTGCATGTATTTGTTAATTGGGATGGTGGTGTTTAATATATGTTAGCAGGGGTTTGCCCAGTGCAAAAAAATAAATTCAGTTTTTTTTATGTTTTATGAGTTATGCTGAATTAGAAAATGTGTGTTTAGATCAATTGTGTTCAGATATTCAGAAATATGTGTGTGTGTATGTGCATAGCTTTCAACCATCTGGGGACAAATCCAGAAATAATAAAGGACAATCAGGGGTACTTTTAAAATATTAGTACTATTAACTTGAGACATTGACAGAATAAAAGAATGTCAACTGATATACATTTTCTGAAGTAAAATAAATCTGTAACTATAACTATATTTATTGTCATTATTTAAGTGTAAGTCACCACCTTTTTTCCAAAAATCACCAGTTTTATAAGGGGAATTAAGAGAGGCAGAGCTAAAAATTGAGTCAAAATCAGGGACAACCCTGCAAAAAAGGGACAGTTGAGATGTATGTGTGTGTGTGCGCATGAGATTGCTAAATATTGTCGACACTACAGTTGGTCAACATCTGTTTAGTCAACAAAATTTGGTCAACAGATGTGCAAGATCTCACTATATTTGGGGTAGGAGAATGTGCCCTTTATACAATATTGTGAGGCCTTGACTGAGCAGTGCAGAGAGATTATCACTGGTTCTCTTTCTTAGCTCTTGATGGTAGCTTTTCTTGGAGATGCTATCAAATAAGGTAGATGTCTGTGTTGCACTGGACAGATGACATCTATGTCTCAGTAATATAATTCCGGTACCTCTTCAACTACCTTCATTATATACCACCTTTAAAATTACAAATAGATTATAAGTTTATTTTTTTATGAAAGCTGTATATGCCACCTTTCCTCTATGAAATGAGTTGAATATAGCTGTAATGTGTAGACATTTGTTTATCTATTTTATTTCCATTTACCGGGTTAGTCGGACTGGACACAAGATAACCATTTTCAGCAGAGGCCTGGGGAGAAAATCTCCAAATATATAGTAAAAAAAATATAAAAAATAATAAAATTAAAAAAAAAATATATAAACATAGCTATTTTGTACAAAGAGTATAGAACATATAAAATGAGTAAAAATCAGAGTTTTACAATTAATGCAGCATACAGTGGTTAGAATATTGAGAAACAATTAAACAAGATATTATACAACAAATATAGAATTGCTTGAACATAAATTCAAAGTTTCCATACACAAACAGGGTCATAAACTAGACATCATGATTATAAAGGTGGCCTAAACACCTGGTTCACAGTACTATGCACTGTGTGAAACTACACAGTACACCTGTGATCTAGGGATGTTGAAAGTCATGAATAGGTGAAATTAGTCTGGTTCTGTATATGAATATATCCAAGTTTTAAATAGGAGATCTTTTAGTAGGGATTTGAAAGTATGTTTACTATTTGGACATCTAATGTCAGGGGTAGAGAGTTCCAGGCCTTAGGAACTGCATAGGAATAAAAAGATTGGCCTGAGCTATATAAGCCATTGGTAACAGTCAGTAGGGTGGCATTGGAAGATCTTAGTTGACGCGCAACTAACTTATGGAAGGTGAGCACACCAGAGAGGGCAGGTATTATATTTGGTTGGTATAGCAGTTGATGGGCCAGGAGAAGTTGATTGTATTTTAGTAGGTTAGGGAGTTCTAGCCATCCTCGTTGTCTTAGGGAGATGCAGTGATGAGAACAAAACTTAGCAAAGTGTTAGATCATAAATTTAAAAAGTTAATAGAATGACAGGTTTTGCATTAGCATTAATTTTCTGAAGGATATGAAGTGGTCTAAACACCTGTTTCACAGTACTATAAGATTTGTTGTATAATATCTTGCCTGACGTGTCATATCATAGAGCTCATTTTGATAACTCTATCTGGCAAACTAAATTATCTGATTTTAGTGTTAATCTTGTCCATTCCATTTCCTGGAATTATAAAAATAACCTCTGGCTGTTACTTCTCAGTTGAATGAATAATGGTTAAAATGCTGCAGTTATAAATTTGTAAGCCATTACCTGATGGGTATATGATAATAATGTTGTACACAGAACTCTGTTTATATTATAGTTCCAGGAAAAGGTGGATAGGTTTTGAGACAGAAGTATGTTGTAAGTAATAGATATCACATACATACAGAGATTATAGCAAATCGACTACAAACCTTTCTTTGGATGAGACAATTATGTTCTTAATTATTATGTAGATAATTTGTTATAGGCAAAATTAATGATGGATATTTTTCAAGAAACCTAGTACTGGATTTTTATGTTTCATCTTAGAAGACAAATGGCTAAAAATGTAATTGTTTGTGAATTATATTACTTTCAGTGTGTTGATGAAATGATGGATCTTCCCTCTGAAAATGTACTGGTAAAAGACTGCTGTTGACATTAGTGGATTGTTTACAAGCATATCTCTCAACTGTCTAGATTTTGCCTCATATTTTTGGTCTGTTTCTCTTAAAAATGTAGGTTTTCTGACAGAAATCATTGAGAATTAAAATCAGAAAATGGCAGACATTGAGTTTCAGACTTTATAGCCTTCAGGAAATTAAAACTAATGCAAACCTGTCATTCTGTTACCTTTTTTAAGTTTATGAGAGCAATAGTAAAAAAATTGTTGCTATATTTGGGGGGAGGTCTTTGTATCCCAATTATTTATGGCTTTGAACAGATTTCTTACACTAAGAGTTTGCAGTTATGTGCATCGGTAGTCATAAAGTTGTGTTATTTTGCCAAGACAGTTAGCAGAAATGTGCAACAGGATAATTTTAACCCTAAAGAAAGCAGTATTTTTCAAAACAAGGGGAAAGAGTTTTTAGTAGTTAACATCTGAGTATCACACCTGTTAATTTTGTCTTTACTGGCACCAAGTTTGATTTCAGTAAAATAGTTTGAAATATTCAGTTGATGGAGAAACTTAGATTGCGATAATTTGTAAAAATCAGTTAAGTACCTGAACAAATTAAGTTTATTTACGTAACCATCTGGTGCAAGCTTTTAATTCATTCCTTTATCCCATTTTCTGTTAAATCTCTCTTTAAGAAAAAAATGCTGGGACAGTTATCTTTCCAGTTTATGGCCAAGGCTGTTTTTGTGTTATAATTATGAAGGGTCATATTAATTTTAATTGTCAAAATGCTACATAATTGTTAAGTTAGCACCTGATGAAGCTATAACATGACTACTTGTACCACGTGTTTTATTAAAGGTTTCAAATGGTTCCATTTGCTCAGCCACTTTTAGTTTTCCAAAAACATTATCTTTTTTTAAAGCTTCTGAATTCTGTTCAAGCCTCTCTGTTGATGTAAATAAATAAATAAAGCCTTGATTACAACCCAGATGACTTAAGGTCAGTTAGTCAATCTGATGCTTGTAGAAATCAGTACATGGAAGTAAGGAGTGATGAGGCAATGTCTGTTTACTTCTCTGTAGGGAGGAAAGGGTTAATGCACTGCCACTGAAGGGGAATTCCTAGTAATGTTTAGAATATTACATGGCCAGGCACGCAAGTGGCATTGGGAGGTGCTACCATTCTATGATGAGAGTGGGGAGACTCCTAGACCTGAGTTTGCCATTAAACTCAAAGGGCTGTGCTTGCTTGACATTCCCTTATCACATCATGTTTTATATGACTTCAGAGATGTTGACATTTGAAAAGGTATCCTAATGAATAAAAAAATGAGAAGCCTTGCTCATTAGTAACTGCTGAACTGCCTGTACTTTAAAACCTCCAGTCTTTCTTCCCCACTTACATCCTTAAATGTTCTTTACAGTTTCAAAGGATTTAAGTATCATCTGTAACCTGAATGCCGGCAAATAACTGGGCACATGTGCTGTTGTTTGTGCCCATTTTCAATTGCGTACATGGAATTTAGTCCCTCTCCCTTGAAGTATGCTCTGTGGTAACCTGAGATGATGTCAGGGCCCTTGATGTAGGCCTCAGTGCAGAAAAATTATGGGGTAAAATAAAGACTGCCATAGCTATGCTATCAGAGCATGCAGAAGTGGATTTTTAAATTTCCATAAATGGTCTTCAACCATGCCCATACAAAGAGTATGTCAGGCATATCAGATATCAGGACATAAAAAAGAAAACAAAGCTACATTTCAGCATTAGTATGACTTCAAGACCAAACCAAAAACTATTGTCATGGCATAAGTGTAATGTCGAGATTAAAACAAGAATATTATGAGAAAGATAAAAGTACTAAATCTCTAAGTTACAAGGGTTTATTTTAGAGTGTTTTTACTTAGATTTTAGGTATCCTGTTACACGGGCAGTAGATCTCTGAACAAGTATATATCTCTCTCTCTCTAATATATTGTACAAAGGACTAGAAGCCATAAATTAGTTTGCAGCTCCATTTCTTGGCTTGGCAACCAAAACTGTCTAATTGCTGCATTTAATTAAATGAATAAATAAAATAAGATGTATAGTTTTCTACAAGGAAAAGCAGTATATTTTTTAACCTCTAGGTAACTTTCAGAACTCATCATTTTGTGATCTTCTGTCAGGGGAGAACCTAAAATCCTTGAAATATTTGTTAACTAGAAAGTTAATATTTTATGACCTTTAGTTTTTGAATCTGTCAAGCTTCAAGCACTTATACCAGTTTAAAGATAAATATTTTAAGTGTGCACATACCTCACTAAGAGGAACAATGGCATTCTTGTTCTGCAAAGGAAGTACATTCTGATTATTTTGTAGTATTCTCTGGTATGTGATATATAACCTGGAAACATATCAATCTCTGTGGTACACATAAAAAATGTTTATTTCCCACCCAAGGAGAAGAATAGAAACCTATTTTTGCAAAAGAATTGCCTACCTGTTAACTTCCAGAATTTAGTAGAATTCAAATACATTGGGAAGAATAATATTATTAATCCCGTTCTTGCTTTAGAGATGCCCCCCTACTAATTTTGAAGAGTCTGTGATATCTAATACACAGTGAAGAAAGCAGTAATATATATCTATATATATATATATATATATCAAATAAAAAGTACAAAGTGGTATGAGCAGACTGGGTTCCCAAACAACTAGTATTTGCAGAAAAATATATGAAACACCAGACCACAGCAGATAGTATCAAATAAAGCTCCAAAGTTTAATCCACAGTACAAAAATGGTGAGCTTTTTGTAGCCAGAGCTACTTCATCAGTTGCTGTTTTTAAAAATCCATGTGAAGTTTATTGAGTTGTCTGATGAAGTAGCTCTGGCTATGAAAGCGCTCACCATTTTTGCACTGTGGATTAAACTTTCAAGCTTTATTTGATACTATATGCTGTGGTCTGGTGTTTCCTATATTTTTCTGCATATATATATATATATATATATATATATATATATATATATATATAAAATATAAAATATATGTATGTGTGTGTGTGTGTGTGTGTGTGTGTGTGTGTGTGTGTGGGAGGGGGGATGCCTAAATAAATCAGTGTGTGGCAATGTCAGCAGAAAATTAATGGGAATTAAAAATGTCTACTGAGTACCGCTGTTAAAGACATCTTCTGAGAACATACATCTGCTGGATGGTTCATGGTAGGATATGTACTGCGACTTTCTGTATTCGTGTAAATCGTTGCTGGAGCACAGTTAGATGTTGTACAATAAATACATTTGGTGGATTGCCCATTGTAGGATATGTACTGCGACTTTCTGCATTTGTGTAAATCATTGCTGGAGCACAGTTAGATGGTGCACAATGAGTATATATATCTGCTGGATAGTCCATTGTAGAACGTATATGTACTGCGACTTTCTGTATTCATGTAAATCATTGTTGCAGCACAGTTAGATGTTGCACAATGAGTACATACATCTGGTGGATTGTCTATTGTAGGATATGTACTGCGACTTTCTGTATTCATGTAAATCGTTGCTTCAGCACAGTTAGATGTTGCACAATGAGTACATACATCTGGTGGATTGTCCACTGTCGGATATTTACTGCGACTTTCTGTATTCGTGTAAATCATTGCTGGAGCACAGTTAGATGTTGCACAATGAGTACATACATCTGATGGATTGTCTGTTGTAGGATATGTACTGCGACTTTCTGTATTTGTGTAAATCATTGCTTCAGCACAGTTAGATGTTGCACAATGATTCTGGTCATGTTGCTATATGTAAGTTCAGGGGTGTTGGGGGGGTTGACCCCAAAACAAAAGTGATGCAGGGAGGTCTTGCCTCCCTATAAAAAAACTGAGGAGTATTTTTTTTCCCATTCTGTTGGATGGATTATGTATATGTAGAGAAAAGTAATGTTTCACAGTAAATAACAGATTTTTTTCGTAGTGTGTCAATGCTGGTGTTTTCAACATTTTCAGCAGTCAGTCTGTTGTTCTGGTGATGTAATTGTGGCAACTATTTGTTTGTCAACATTTATAGTGTTAAATTATTTTACTTATATATCTATATATATATATATATCTATATCTATATATATATATATATATATATATATATCTATATATATATATATATATATATATATATATATATATATATATGCAGGTCTACTGATAGTAAGCTAATGACCCAAATACCGATGTTCATAATGGTGACCACAGAAGGATGGATTATGTATATGTAGAGAAAAGTAATGTTTCACAGTAAATAACAGATTTTTTTCGTAGTGTGTCAATGCTGGTGTTTTCAACATTTTCAGCAGTCAGTCTGTTGTTCTGGTGATGTAATTGTGGCAACTATTTGTTTGTCAACATTTATAGTGTTAAATTATTTTACTTATATATCTATATATATATATATATCTATATCTATATATATATATATATATATATATATATATATATATATATCTATATATATATATATATATATATATATATATATATATATATATATATATATGCAGGTCTACTGATAGTAAGCTAATGACCCAAATACCGATGTTCATAATGGTGACCACAGAAGGTCGACACTGAAAATGCAGGCACACTACTATACATTTGCTGAGCAAAAATCTTGGTACATTAAAAACATAAGTTAAAAAAATTAGCATAAAACATTGTTTTTGCAGGGAGGTTAAGCCCCCTGCATTTCCCATGTTTGGGGGGGGCTGCACTCCCCATACCCTCTGCTAATTATATATACTAACTCCAAGATCAATCAGTGTTGGGAAAAGGGCATGATTCCCAGTCCTGAGGTTTGTTAAATCTTTCACATCAGTCATAGTCGAGTAACTTTTGTCAACTAAACAGATGTCGATGAAAAGGGATTCAGTGACATTCAGTTATCTTATTTTATATTTATATATATATGGTTCCCCTTCACAAGCTCGAGTTTCAGTAATTTGAACTTATGAAGGGGAGACAATAAAAAAAAAAAAAAAAACGAAGTTTACTGACATGTATGCAGGGGGCCGAGTCCCCTGCACTATCCCTGCTGAAATATACCAGCTCCGTGACCGCACTATAGCAGAGGAACAGAAATTCTCTCATTGTGTGCTTCTGTATACAGCACGGAATGGGAGATTTCCCTCGTCCCCATTGTAGTGTGATCTTGGAGTTGGTATATATAAGTGGGGTGGGGGTGGGGGTACAGGGGGGCTTGCCCCCCCTGAAAAAACATCGTAAAGACATGTTTGCATGTCTTTTACGTCTGCTTTAGAATTTTTAGTTGCTGAAAACTCGAGATTCTGGGCTCAAGCTTATGAATTTCGAGCTTTCAGCAATTTGAGATTCTAAAGGGGAACTATATATATATATATATATATATATATGGTTCTAGGTCATAAGATCGACAGCCACTTTCACCGACAACAGAAACATCGACACCACATTATCGACAAACCATAAACACGACACCTCACATGCCCGACAAACAAGTAACCGACGGTCCACAAACACGAAACCCCATACACTGCACACACCACAATAACAACAATCAACTAACAAAACATCCCCTTATCCAAAAACCACACACAGAACACAAGCACACCAAAATCCTCACAAACCCACACTAAACCTCACACACACAACTATGTACAACCCTAACCCAAACCCTTACCCTAAGGTCCGTCACTATCGCACACTCAGCTAACCCGCACCCTAACCCTAACTCACTTAACCCACCCCTAACCCAAAATACCACTACCAAGACACGTACATAACCCGCCCCTAACCCTAACTCACTTAACCCCTAACCCAAAACTGCCACTACCAAGACACTTACCTAACCCGCCTCTAACCCTAACTCACTTAACCCCTAACCCAAAAATACCACTACGACACTTACCTAACCCGCCTCTAACCCTAACTCACTTAACCCCTAACCCAAAAATACCACTACCGACACTTACCTAACCCGCCCTAACCCTAACTCACTTAACCCGCCCCTAACCCAAAAAATACCACTACCGCACACTTACCTAACCCGCGCCCTAACCCTAACTCACTTAACCCACCCCTATCCCCATAAACTGTCACTATCCACACTTACCTTACTCGCACCCTAACGTCCGTCACCACCGCATACTCACACAGCCTTCTTTCCAACTCACTATCCCTGGCGTTGGCGTGTTCATCCGTAGCGTCGGTCTTCCGAGTGTCGATCATCTGGCGCCCGCTAATCCGTTGTCGGTTATATCGGCTGTCGATCTTCTAACCTAGACCCATATATATATATATCACTGGGATGAGATACATTTGAGTTTCAGACTTCAAATCCTTCAGGAAATGTATGTTAACACAGACTCAGTTACTCTAGCAACTTTCTAAATTTTATAAGAACAATATTTAAAATCTGACCTTATTTTGGGGCCTTTGTCCCTCCATTTTATCAGGCTTTGTCCAGATTTCTTTCACTAACAGGATGAGAAGTATGGTATTCATGCATTATTGATGATACATAAGTGCACTGATCACTAGTTTGTTGCACACAAGCCTGGTACCTATATATGTATGAATATATGGATAACGGAATCCATGACCTTTCAAAATATGAACTCTGCTGTGACCCAGGAATAAGAGATTAGGCTTTCAAACTCCTTCTCCCACACTCGGGAAGAAATGATCAGGCATAAATTCAAAACTTCTCTTCCTTTTTGGGTCCTTCTTTAAATATGAAATGTTAAGATATCAGATGACTGCTTTCAGAGCTTGTCTATATGTAGAGTGCTGAAATATTAATGTTATTTTTTTCCAAAGAACTATGGTGGAATACCCCAGTGTTATTTTTTTAGAAACTACCAGCCAGTTAGTGTTGTAAACAAGTATATGCCAAAATATTTGCCCAGTAGCACCTGACAGAACATTTGTCAACACCTGATTTGGTGGCACTCACAGGTTCAAAGAACAGGAGTACCTAAAGTGCAAAAATAAAAAGCAAACTCTGTTTTCTTGTGAGATGAAGATTCCCCACTCTTCCCTATGTAGAAAACTTGATC
The DNA here is from genome assembly GCF_019279795.1 of Protopterus annectens. NCBI lineage: Eukaryota > Metazoa > Chordata > Ceratodontiformes > Protopteridae > Protopterus > Protopterus annectens. Next base: position 67,336,088 of record NC_056747.1, read on the forward strand.
TTTCACACCCCTGAACTTAACTATTCTATTTCCAAGATCAATATACTGTATGGGGCGTGAAATATCCAGGTATTATAGCAAATTCTATCAACAACTGCTTTCTCTAACATGACAGTGATGCTTTTCAAGCCTGCAAGAATCCTCCAATGGATTATTAGCAAATAGGTTTTCAAGTGATAAAAACAACAATTAAAAGACTGAGTATTATATATTATGTTGTAAAACAAATTAAATGGTTGATATTTATACTTCATTAGTATTTTATTTCATTAAAACTGGATAGTTGTATTTTGTCTGGAAGTGTAAACTATATGATGCAAGCCATTAAAATTAGAAGATGGACGCACACTATTAAATGGAATAGTGGAGAAATGCAGAAGTCACTAGTACTGAACAACTCTGCAATGGAGTTCATCTCTGTTAAAAATAAGAAAAGATTATCCAGTTAGTTGTATATTTTTTAGTAAACAGTAGCAGTGTAAAGCATAACATTAAACACAAATGTCCGTATCCTCCAAGAATGTATATTAACATTCATGTATATGTACCTTAAAGACGTTCTCACACTTAAAAAATGTGTAACTGAATATGACATGAGGGAAGAGAAGGTTATAATTTTCTGTGCAGACAGAGTTTATGACAAGCACTTGCTCTACATAATTTGCTTTGATTGTACAGCTTCTGTGAAGCTATATCCTCTAAGACTGCGCCTCATGTAATAATTAGAGTCCTAAAACTTCACATCAGTGTCCTGTCTCGTGTTTACTGCTCTATGACTTTTGATCTGTGTTCCAAAAATGCAAACTTTTTATACTGTATGCAAAATGTGTTTGAATACATTTCACACTGCAAATCATCTTTACTCTGCTATTCTTTGACAGGAAACATATTTTTACCATGTGTGTCCCTTCTGTTTTCCCACTGTGGTCACATTCAGTGCACTAAAGCTGGTTATGCTTGACTATGCCATTGGAGTGCATAAACCATTGTATTCTTCATGACTATGCCAGTGTAGTGCATAAACCATTGTATTCTTCATGACTATGCCAGTGGAGTGCATAAACCATTATATTCTTCATTAATACACCAGTGGAGTGCGTAAACCATTATATTCTTCATTACTACACCAGTGTAGTGCATAAACCATTGTATTCTTCATTATTACACCAGTGTAGTGCATAAACCATTGTATTCTTCATTACTATACCAGTGTAGTGCATAAACCATTGTATTCTTCATTACTACACCATTGGAGTGCATAAACCATTGTATTCTTCATTACTACACCAGTGGAGTGCATAAACCATTGTATTCTTCATTACTACACCAGTGGAGTGCATAAACCATTGTATTCTTCATTACTACACCAGTGGAGTGCATAAACCATTGTATTCTTCATTACTACGCCAGTGTAGTGCATAAACCATTGTATTCTTCATTATTACACCAGTGTAGTGCATAAACCATTATATTCCTCATTACTACACCAGGGGAGTGCGTAAACCATTGTATTCTTCATTACTACACCAGTGTAGTGCATCATCATCATCATCTTCTTTCGGCTGTTCCCGTTAGGGGTCGCCACAGTGGATCATCTGTTTCCATTTCTTCCTGTCCTCTGCATCATGCTCTTTCACACCAACCACCTGCATGTCCTCTCTCACCACATCTATAAACCTTATCTTAGGCCTTCCTCTTTTCCTCTTACCTGGCAGCTCCATCCTTAACATCCTTTTCCCGATATACCCAGCATCCCTCCTCAGCACATGTCCAAACCAATGCAATCCCGCCTTTCTTGCTTTGTCTCCAAACTGTCCAACCTGAGCTGACCCTCTAATATACTGATTCCTAATCCTGTCCATCCTAGTCACACCCAGTGCAAATCTTAACATCTTTAACTCTGCCACATCCAGCTCTGACTCCTGCCTTTTCATCAATGCTACCATCTCCAACCCATATAACATAGCTGGTCTCACTACCCTCTTGTAGATCTTCCCTTTCACTCTTGGTGGTATCTGTTTGTCACAAATCACTCCTGACACTCTTCACCACCCATTCCACCCTGCCTGTACTCTCTTCTTCACCTCTCTTCCACACTCACCATTACTCTGAACTGTTGATCCCAAGTACTTAAACTCATCCACTTTTACCAACTCTACTCCCTGCATCCTCACTATTCCTCTACCCTCCCTCTCATTTGCACACATATATTCTGTTTTAGCCCTGCTGACCTTCATTCCTCTCCTCTCTAAAGCATATCTCCACCTCTCCAGGGTCTCTTCAACATGGTCCCTACTCTCACTACATATCACAATGTCATCTGCAAACATCATATTCCACGGGTCCTCCTGTCTAATCTCATCTGTCAACCTGTCCATCACCACTGCAAATAAGAAAGGGCTCAGAGCTGATCCTTGATGTAATCCCACCTCCACCTTAAATGTATCTGTCACTCCCACCGCAGTCCTCACCAATGCCACACTACCCTTGTACATATCCTGTGCCACTCTTACATACTTCTCTGCCACTCCCGACTTCCTCATACAATATCACAACTCCTCTTTAGGCATCCTGTCATATGCTTTCTCTAAATCCACAAAGACACAATGCAACTCCTTTTGACCCTCTCTGTATTTCTCCAACAACAGACTCAGAGCAAATATTGCATCTGTAGTGCTCTTTCCTGGCTTGAAACCATACTGCTGATCACTAATCATCACCTCCCTTCTTAACCTAGCTTCCACTTCTCTTTCCCATAACTTCAAGCTGTGACTGATCAGTTTTATCCCTCTGTAGTTACTGCAGCTCTGCACATCATCCTCTGACTTTCCAAAATTTCATTAAACAATCTGGTTAAAAATTCCACTACCATTTCTCCTAAGTACCTCCATGCTTCCACTGGTATGTCATATGGGCCAACAGCCTTTCCATTCTTCATCCTCTTCATAGCTGTCCTTACTTCCTCCTTGCTAATCTGCTTCACTTCGTGATTCACTATCCCCACATCATCCAACCTTCTCTCTCTCTCATTCTCTTCATTCATTAGCCCTTCAAAGTACTCTTTCCATCTACTCAACACACTCTCCTCACTTGTGAGTATGTTTACCTCACTGTCCTTTATCACCCTTACCTGCTGCACATCTTTCCCAGCTCTGTTCCGCTGTCTAGCCAATCGGTACAGGTTCTTTTCTCCCTCTTTAGTGTCCAATCTCTCATACAACTCTCTATATGCCTTATCCTTAGCCTTCGCCACCTCACTCTTTGCCATGCGCCTCATTTCCTTATACTCATCTCTACTTTCTTCATCTCTTTGACAATCCCACTTCTTCTTCACCAGCCTCTTCCTCTGTATACTCTCCTGTACTTCCTCATTCCACCACCATCTCTCCTTGTCCTCCTTCCTCTGTCCAGATGTCACACCAAGCACCTTCCTAGCAGTCTCCCTTACTAGCTCTGCTGTAGTTACCCAGCTATTCGGTAACTCTTCATTGCCTCCCAGTGCCTGTCTTAACTCTTCCCTGAATTCTACCTCACAATCACCCTTTTTTAACTTCCACCATTTAATCCTTGGCACTGCTTTCACACTCCTCCTCCGCTTCTTGATCACCAACATCATCCTACAGACCACCATTCTATGCTGCTTAACTACACTTTCCCCAGTCACCACTTTACAGTCTCCAATCTCCTTCAGACTGGCCCTCCTACATAGGATATAATCCACCTGTGTGCATCTTCCTCCACTCTTGTATGTCACCCTATGCTCCTCCCTCTTTTTAAAATATGTATTCACCACAGCCATGTCCATCCTTTTCGCAAAATCCACAATCATCTGACCTTCTGCATTCCTCTCCTTAACACCATACCTACCCATCACTTCCTCATCCACTCTGTTCACTTCACCAACATGCACATTGAAGTCCGCTCCAATTACTAGTGTCTCACCCTTGGGTACACTCACCACCACTTCATCCAACTCACTCCAAAATTTTTCTTTCTCATCCATCGCACACCCAACTTGTGGAGCATATGCACTAACAACATTCATCATTACACCATCAATTTCAAGCTTCATAAACATCACTCTATCAGACACTCTCTTCACCTCCAAAACACTCTTGGCATACTGTTCCATTAGGATAACCCCTACCCCATTTCTTTTGCCATCCACACCATGATAGAACAATTTGAACCTGCCTGCTATACACTTGACCTTACTTCCCTTCCATCTGGTCTCTTGCACGCACAATATATCAACCTTCCTGCTTTCCATCATATCAGCTAGCTCTCTCCCTATACCAGTCATACTGCCAACATTCAAAGTTCCTACCCTCAGTACTACACTCCTAACCTTCCTCCTCTCTTCCTGCCTTCGGGCATGTCTTCCCCCTCCTCTTCTTCTTCGGCCAAAAGTAGCCCAATTTCCACCAGCACCCTGTTGGCTAACAGTACTGGTGGCGGTCATTGTTAACCCAGGCCTCGATCGATCCCGTATGTAAATATGAAATGTTCTCCGCATCAGTAATTTGGCAGAGGTTTTACGCTGGATGCCTTTCCTGATGCAACCCTCCCCATTTATCTGGGCTTGGGACCGGCCCAAAGAAATGCACTGGCTTGTGCATCCCCAGTGGCTGGGTTGCACCAGTGTAGTGCATAAACCATTGTATTCTTCATTACTACACCAGTGGAGTGCATAAACCATTGTATTCTTCAGTACTACACCAGTGGAGTGCGTAAACCATTGTATTCTTCATTACTACACCATTGTAGTGCATAAACCATTGTATTCGTCATTACTACACCAGTATAGTGCATAAACCATTATATTCTTCATTACTACACCAGTGAAGTGCATAAACCTTTGTATTCTTCAGTACTACACCAGTGGAGTGTGTAAATCATTGTATTCTTCATTACTACGCCAGTGTAGTGCATAAACCATTGTATTATTCATTACTATACCAGTGTAGTCCATAAACCATTGTATTCTTCATTACTATGCCAGTGGAGTGCATAAACCATTATATTATTCATTACTGCACCAGTGTAGTGCATAAACCATTGTATTCTTAATTACAACACCAGTGTAGTGCATAAACCATTGTATTCTTCAATACTACACCAGTGTAGTGCATAAACCATTGTATTCTTCATTACTACACCAGTGGAGTGCATAAACCATTGTATTCTTCATTACTACACCAGTGTAGTGCATAAACCATTGTATTCTTCATTACTACACCAGTGTAGTGCATAAACCATTGTATTCTTCATTACTACACCAGTGTAGTGCATAAACCATTGTATTCTTCATTACTACACCAGTGTAGTGCATAAAACATTGTATTCTTCATTACTGTACCAGTGTAGTGCATAAACCATTGTATTCCTCATTACTACACCAGTGGAGTGTGTAAACCATTGTATTCTTCATTACTACACCAGTGTAGTGCATAAACCATTGCATTCTTCATTACTACACCAGTGTAGTGCATAAACCATTGTATTCTTCATTACTACACCAGTGTAGTGCATAAACCATTGTATTCTTCAATACTACACCAGTGGAGTGCATAAACCATTGTATTCTTCATTACTACACCAGTGTAGTACATAAGCCATTGTATTCTTCATTACTACACCAGTGTAGTACATAAAACATTGTATTCTTCATTACTACACCAGTGTAGTGCATAAACCATTGTATTCTTCATTACTACACCAGTGGAGTGCATAAACCATTGTATTCTTCACTATACACCACTGGAGTGCATAAACCATTGTATTCTTCATTACTACACCAGTGTAGTGCATAGAACATTATATTCTTCATGACTACGCCATTGGAGTGCATAAACCATTCTATTCTTCATTACTACATCAGTGGAGTGCATAAACCATTATATTCTTCATTACTACGCTGATGGGGTGTGTAAACCATCTATCTTCTTCATGAAGTTCTGTTATACTGACACCTTATACTATTATTGCATGGGCACAAATATGCCCAGTTTCTGTCTTGCCTAATCAGCATCAGACTCAGTTAAGTCTGTCCTTTCTTGTGATACTCATCCTCCATTTCAGCTCACATACAGAGATGTTGAGCGGATGCTCAGAGATTATAAGTGATGGTGTCCATAGCATTTCTTTTTATTTTCACATTTTCAGCATGACATGACCTTCTCTCTTCTCTCTCAGAACTCTCTGTAATGATACCGCTCAACCTCTTAGCACAAGAAGTTTGCACAAAGTCTAACTTAATAGGGGTTCAAAAGTACAAAATAGGGACAGATTTAGAAAAATTGCTGTTATAAACTTAGAATGTTGCTCAAAAAACATGATTTATGTTATACACATTTTCCAAAAGGTATGAAGTCTGAAGCTCAAATGTATATTCATTATTTAGTGACTTCAATCCTTGGTGATTTGTCAGAAAATGGCAAATATTATGAGAAACAGTCCAAAAATATGAGGCAAAAATCTGAACATTCTGTGAAAATCTGGAACGTAGTAAGGTATGTCTTTAATTATGGAACTCATGGTGTGGCAAACTCAGTCTGGTGTTCTCATGCATCAGTTGTAGTCTGTTCAGAAGTACATGGACTACATGAGACTGGATAGTCATGTGTAGTAATTATTTCTCTGGCAGGGTTTTTTCTGCTGACTTTGGCTACTGCCTTCCTCTGCATCTTTAATGCATGTCTGTTTCTTTAGAAACCCACTGCTTGTCACTATATACAGTACATGCCCCTGCAATCATTGCCTGTTTGAAGTCTGCTATGTAATTAATCTGCTATGCCAGGTAAGGACAATACGCTGCTAACAAGTTTTATTCTGTGATCATAGCTTTGTTTCTCTCAGTATTTTCCTGCATATAGTGTAAAGCTAAGGAAGCCACAGTGAAAGGAGTCATTTTTGCTCAGCACATCAGATAATTTAATGCAATTCTACATTAGAAACAGGACTGATTACATGCTTTGAATAATTTCATGCATGCATTCATTTATTCAGAGTCACAGAGCAGCCAGAACCTTGCTTGTCATGCAGTAGACATAGGACAGAGAATGAATACCAAATGGGGCAGAAGATGTATACACAGAGACACAGAATTATATATGCACACATCCATGGGAACCAATAGAACCCCCCTCAATTCAACTGATTTACATATCTTTGCCATGTGAAAAGAAACAATACGTGGACACAGAAATAACATACATACAGTCAACAATCAGAAGGTACCACAGCTAGAACCAAACCAGGGAAGAAAGTGTTGTGTGGCAACAATGCTAATTGATGCACAACTGTTACACCCTATATTATGTAGTACTTTGGAAAATGATCTGTTGTTTGTAAAATGCATTGCTAATTGTCAGTTTGCTGCTCTCAGGTGTTCAGTGAAAAAAAAATACACACTGATGGGAAACATGACCTCCCTCAGCTGCTGAATGAGTAAACTGATTTATTTAATGATTCACTCTTTTATGTGTGTGTGTGTGTGTGTGTGTGTGTGTGTGTGTGTGTGTGTGTGTGTGTGTGTGTGTGAAGCTGCTGAATTAAGTAAGGCGAGTGCCATTAGTGGACAGAATGGACACCATGCAGCCATGTAGCTGAAATGAAAAGTGAGACCAATCAATTACTCGGCCATTTAAAAAAAGGTACATAGGCACTGGCCAAATAACTCTGCTGCTGTGGACAGGTAGGAAGTGAATGAAGGGCTTCATTAATTTGTTCCATTGTTGATTTAGTTTTGAGAATTTTGAGACAGAGAGAAAGTGGGTGTTCTGCATCACTAGTAAAACACCTATCAAAGTGATTTAAGGTGCTTGTTTGACTTAAAAGTATATGTTGTTATCAAAATGAGTTTACATATGGATGTGCAAGTCTTGATGTCTTCAGAGCACGGCTAACCTTAGGTGAACTGGTACCTTAGGAGAAGAGCACCACCATGGCACCCTCCATAATGCCCACTGCCCTCCATGCACATCACCCTGTGACCCCCTGGTGCCCCCCTCCCATCATGGCCTACCCAAGCCATCAAGATAATATACATATTTTTTCTTTATCCTCACAGTTTGTTTTACTTATCAATTTTTTCCTGCATTCATTCATTCATCAATCCCAACTATGGTAAGACTACACTCTGATACCTGTGGAGAAAATAGTTGCTAGGTCCTCCGATGTCATGGAGGTTCCAGATAATACAAAGTGCATTTTTTTAAACAGCTTGTTCATCCAATGCTGGGCTTAGCCTAATTAAGGAGAGAAATTCAGTATTACTCTTTCACTTTGCTTTTTCCTGCATCCTTTCAACACAACTGGCCAGGACTAAGTTGTAATGACTGTGGAGGAAATAACCACAATAAGCCTGAGGTTGGAGAATCTAGTAGCCTCCAGAAGTCATGCAGATTTTAAATGCTCAGTGGTATATTTTAGAGGTATTTTCCAACCTTTTGATTAATTGATGGCCTGAACAAAACTTGTGAGTAAGGAAAGAAATTCAGTCATTATTATATATGAAGGAAGAGATAAGATTTGTCTAAGCCTTAATGCCGCAAGCAAAAGCCTTAATGCCCCAAGCAAACAAAGGGGAAGATAAATGCTTACATGGATACATAAATCATATATGGGAATAGTACCTCCCATTCCCATCTCAAAAAAAAAAAAAAAAAAAAGAAACACATTCTGTGAAAGACCACTGATATCAGAATGACATAAAAGTGAAAGGCAAATGACTACAGTCATATATTTTTCACCCCTACCCTCAAAAGATCAAAGTACAGTCATCATCTCTGTACCACTCTAATATCAGATTGGATTGAAACTGAAAAAAGAAATGGAACATAAAAATAACATATTTTATCCTGTTGAATCACATTCTTACATATTTTGTGAACCTCAGCTCATACTGATTTTTGACCCTTGTACTACATACATGCATCTTTCTGACAAAAGACTGTGCATATCATGAAAATGGTGAAGTCCTTTACTGTCCACAGAAGATACTATTACCTATTTATTAGTTTATTTGTGTAACTCTGTTTTACTGCTTTTTACTATTTCACTGGAGCTTTTCTCCCCGGGCCTCCATTTTGAAGGGGTGACTTGTTACCTAGTCACAGGAAACAAATATAAATAAATAAATGAATGATTGAATGAATGTCTGCCTGTTACCTTGCCACATAAAGAGCCCACCTTTCATGTAATGTATGGAAAAGCACCTCAGAGGCTTACGTATTTCACATATTTAGGAATTAAAGTTCAACCAAGGGTACTTGAGTTTTCACATCTAATGTTTTTGAAGACATAAAACAACTTACTCCCAAGACTGCATGTAGTTTGTTTATCTTCTAGGCATACCAATCTGTAAAATTTGTGAAGAGTATGATATAATTTGATATGCTTTGCATCAGCTTGGGTTAAACCTGTGAAATAAAACACTGGTTAAGGAAAGAAGAGTTGTACTGAGTTCTGCAGAAACTCATCATTAAATCTTATCTGAAACCATGGAAATTTATAGAGGAATTTGTGGTCATTGCAAATATCTATACTTATGGAATAATCTCAGTAACTTATATGTTCAGAAGCTCTGGAGTAAAAAAGTATCTTTTGTCTATATATACTATGAGATGACTGGTGATAGCATTAAAATTCTGTTGCCATTCACTAATCCTTTAAGGTTGTACCATATTCTGAAATTCATAATATACATTTTTAGTAAAAGGGGTTGATTGAGATTTATTAATGTCTTAAGATATGCTATTGCATTTGCATTTCATGTTGTTCAAATTGCTTTCAGCACTGCAATCTCCAGAACATGTGAATACTATTAGCAAAACTGTGTTCCTTATGGGAACTGTTGCGTCATCTTGTTCAATATGGAATGAGCATTGTGTACTATATGAAATTTAGAAAAATCCAAAAAAATAAACATTACCAAAAGATTAGCAAGAAAACAATATTACCAATAAATAATTAAATATGCTGGGATTTAGGGATGTGTAATAACAGTCTTCTCCAGTACAAAAAAGGTATGTCTTCTTAGCAGTTGGTACATCACGAGCAGAGTTGTGTGCATTGCTGGAGATTTTATCTTTGCAAGGATGTAGGCCAGAGGCAGCTCAGCAAAGGAAAAAAAATAGTGTATTACCCATTGTGAAAAATCATATAGTATTATAGAAAGGCGAGAAATGCATGGTGTGAGTATTGTCTTTTTAAAGGGGATTCAATAAGGAATATTGTACCATGTCAACAGTATCCACAGAATACAATTTTCATTCAAACGATATATAGCAACATGAGTAGACAGTTTATATTTATATATATATATATATATATATATATATATATATATATATGTATATATATATATATATATATATGTATATATATATATATATATATATATATATATATATATATATATATATACACACACACACACACACACACACACACACACACACACACACACACACACACACACACACATATAGGATGGACAAATCCAGTAAGATACAAGAAAGTATTTTTTTACAAAAATACTTGTAGATGACTGAAATTCCTGGAAAAGTCAAAGGATCAAAAAAGGTGTCAGAATTTAAGAAGGGATGGGATGTACAGAAGACAGCTCTTACAAGGGGTGATGTTAGAATGTAAGAATAGGTGGGATGTACATAAGCAGTTTGTACAAGGGGTGATGTCAGGATGTAAGATGAAATGGAATGTACAGAAGACAGCTCTTACAAGGGGTGATGTTAGAATGTAAGAATAGATGGGATTTACATAAGACAGCTCTTACAAGGGGTGATGTTAGAATGTAAGAATAGATGGGATTTACATAAGACAGCTCTTACAAGGGGTGATGTTAGAATGTAAGAATAGGTGGGATGTACAGAAGACAGCTCTTACAAGTGGTGATGTCAGAATGTAAGAATAGATGGGATTTACATAAGACAGCTCTTACAAGGGGTGATGTTAGAATGTAAGAATAGGTGGGATGTACAGAAGACAGCTCTTACAAGTGGTGATGTCAGAATGTAAGACGAAATGGGATGTACAGAAGACAGCTCCTACTGGGGTGATGTCAGAATGTAAGATTAGATGGGATTTACATAAGACAACTCCTACAAGTGGTGATGTCAGAATGTAAGAATAAATGGGATTTACATAAGATAGCTCTTACAAGGGGTGATGTAAGAACAGGTGGGATGTACATAAGCAGTTCGTACAAGGGGTGAACAAGCACTATATTGCTAGGCAAGTAGCATCTACAGCTTCATTAAGAATAAAAGACAATTGGTAGTTGTGACAAGTAATTGTTATCTAAAGTCAAAATCTGTGTTTAATGTAGGTTAAGGAAAAATGGAGGTGTGAATTGAATCAACTAAGTATCTTGCTCAAAGCAATTTCCACTCTGTTCTTCTTTCCTTAATAATACTGCAGGCATGACTTGGTAGGAGTCATAAGCAAGAAAAATCAGTTCACTGTTGAAAAATAAAATGTCAATGAAATATCATGCACGCACGCTTGTGTGTGTGTGTGTGTGTGTGTGTGTGTGTGTGTATGAGTTAAAATTAACAAACATAGTTCACATATATTGCTATATATCATATAACCTAAGCAACATTATATAAATTATTGAATTCCTGCCCCTGTTTTTTAAAGAAGAAACATCTTTATTAAATCATCACTTAAAGAAATCCCAATCCCTGAGACCCACACGCTCCAGGGATCTAAACCTTGTCATCACAATGAACAAAACATGCTGGAGGGATAGGTTCCTGACCCAGAGACTCCCCAGACTCTGGAATAGACTGCCCATACATGTCAAGCAGAGCGCCTCCTTGGCCCTCTTCAAAAGGAACCTTGACGATTGGATGGGAGATAGGAAATTCACCACGGGGACCACGTCAGTCACCCTGCTAGACAGGGGTCCAGGGAAGTAAATAGTGTGGGAAGAAATAGCCAGGGAATTTTTATGGCTAGGCTTGTATAGGCCCTAGGGCCGATAGCTAGTACCAGCCTATGAACTTATGACATAAGCATATCAAAGACTGATATCAGAATATAGGCAAAGAGAAAGAAAATATGGGTTAACATTTAATAATAAGCCATAGTTTCAGGAACATATAGCTAATACCATCAGTATAGTCAAAGACTAGGGTAACGCTACAAAGCCTAAGCTTTTATTACTTTACCAGCATTACAGGTGCCCAGGTGTTTCCCCATACCCTCCATTCTTTATGAATGTTTTGCTTTCACCTACTTAAATCATCTACTTTCTGCAAGCTAGAACACACATATAATAAAAATGCAACCCAGGCATACCTCTCAGCCAAGAAATATGGACAAAGTCTAAAATAATGGGGGAACAAAGGCCCAAAAATAGAGACAAATTTAAATACTGTTCTTATAAACTTAGAAAGTTGCTAGAATTACTAGATTTGAGTTAGCATGCATTTTCTGAATGATATGAAGTCTAAAGCTGAAATGCCTGCCATGGTTTTGTGATGTCAATCCTCAGTGATATACCAGAAAAATACAAATTTTATGAGGAACAGGCCAAAAATATGAGGCCAAAATCTGGACAGTTTAGAGGTATGAAACAAAGAACTCAGAAATGTACACCCTTAGATCACTAAACTGAATAGAATTCAAACGACATCTATATGTACCCCTTAAAAATATCCCATAATATGTTTTACTTTTTTTTTTTTTGCTTTTAAAAGTGGTACTTGTGTCTCTAACCACATGGACTCTATTAGACAACCATTTAGGTATGCAGCTCATAATGTAATGATTTATATTTAGACTTACAAGTCTCTCAGTAATGCCTGCATGGGGAATAGTGTCAAAAGCCTTGACCAGGTCCATATATAGTGAATATACAGCACAACTGCTGTCCACTGCTCTGGATATTCAGTCAAAGAAATTAATGAGGTTAAAGAGGCAGGACTTTCTTTGACAAAGCAGCATTGATGAGGGTCCAGGACTGAGACTGTCCAGATTAATGAGGTCTAAGATAATCTGCTCCATAGCTTTACATATGAGGCTAGTGACACTAATAGGTTTACATATGAGGCTAGTGACACTAATAGGTTTACATATGAGGCTAGTGACACTAATAGGTCTATAGTTATAAGGAACCACTGTTAGCCACTCTTATGTAATTGTCTAGGCTTCAGGAATGTAACCAGCAGAGGTGCTCAGATTAAAGAGGTTAAGCAGGGGGTCAGATCGACCATATTTGGCACTGATAATCAGGTAACCCTGTATGCCCAAGGCTGAGATATTCTTAACTTTTGAAAGGCCTGAGAGGACTTATTCTATAGCATTTAAATGGGGTGGCTGGGACTGTGCATTAAATTTGTTTAGTGTATTAGAGGTTTCATTGCTATCAAAATGTTCATTGTTATTGTTAGGCATTAGTTCTTAATTTTATGGCATAGTTAAAGAAACATATTTGTGAAGACTAGATGAAACCAAAAAAAGCCAAACCTAGACACCAGGAGTACTAGTACATGAAAAAATCCACTCCAACTGTCCAGGCAACTCAATTTATTCCAAATGTATGAAAAATGTTCAAGTTATTAACGCTTAACTAGATCACCGCGTGTTAACTATCCATCAATAAACTGGCTGACTTACACTGCCAATGTTCAGCATGCTCAACACTTCCTTGACATTATAAATGGTAACTCTCTGTTACAAATAGTTAATCATCCCGCTAGGGGCCCCAGTATTTTCATCTAGTCTTTGAACCAAAACAATAAAACAAGGAGGCAAAAGTCTCCAGAAAACAACATAAGTCACCAAACAGAGCCAAACCTAGATACGAGGAGGCCTAGTACATAGAAAAATCAACTCCAACTGTCCGGGCAACTCAGTTTATTCCAAATGTACGAAAAATGTACAAGTTATTAATGCTTAACTAGATCACAGCATGTTCATCCTCACCAAACAGGACTTCTTCAGATACTTCGGGAACAATAGGAATTGCGAATAAACCCCTCCCAATCAATTTAGTAACACAATTATGCAAATACTAATTAGAAACTCAAACGACCTAACATTTAATATCATAAAAATACTGTTTTTAAAAACATTCTAAAATACTAAAAAATCAAATTATAGATTTAATATATATTATTTAACAAACAAAAACATTGTTAAAATTTTTTTAACCATTACTAGATTTGTGTTAGCATGCCACAAAACAAAATATTTTCAGAGCTTTGCAGATCGAAGCTTAAGAACAGGAGCTAAGGAGATGTGTTCATTAAGACCTGGAAGCCTGTTGGCTTCCAGTTTTAGCTGCCAAAAGAGCCCTCGGAACTCTATTGTTGTTTCCCAGGAACCCCCCCCCAGGATTGATTTCCACCTTTCAATCCCATAAAAACCAAACACTGCCATTGTATATGTAAGACTGTGCTTATATATCATTAAGGTGTTCATAAATACGCCTTTTGAACTTCCTAGTGGTCTTTCCTATATAGAAAGCACTACATATTTTACATATAGCAATATAAATCACTCCTATGGTATCACAATTGGAAAAAACATTAGTTGTAAGTCTTGTTTTTCTCTCTTTTAAATATACTGAATCCCCGTGTATTATACGGGAACATTGGGAACAGAAGCCGCACTGGAAAGTCCCTCTCCTTTGTCTATTTAATTTAGTTTTTCGACCCTTCAACATTTACTTGATATTTCTACCCTTCCTATAAGTAATTTTAAGGGGATCTTTGAACAGTTTATCTAAGTCTGAGTAGTTACCAAACTTATTCCAATTGTTAGTAACTATGTTCTTAATGGTGGGTGTATCTCTATTGTAACTTAAGACCAAATTACTGATCCAGTTGGTCTCCGTGGTCACCTGTTCGACATTGTTCATTCTTTTCTGCTCAGAAACACCTAAAATGAGTGCAAACTTACCCCTCCTTTCCTCTCTAATCTCCTCCAAGATTTCTTCTATCAACCCTATTGGGTACTTTCTCTCCAAAAACATATCTTTCACTGTCCTACTCTCTCTCTCAAAATCCCTGTCCAAGTGGTTCTTCTCTACTACCTAAAATTAATTGCCAGATTTGTCCTTCTTTTTTTTAAAAAAGGGTGGGCACTGGTAAAAATAAGGAGTAAGAAAGAACCTTTTCTTTCCACATTGTACTTAAATTTCCTATCTTCGGGATTTTTATTTTTAAACATAAAAATGCTGGAGTACTCAGTTTCTCAATAGAAATATTGTGTGTTAGAAATTCATTTTCATTTTAAACATTGATACCAGTTATTTTGAGAGGAGGGATGTTTAGGGGAGATTGTCCCTAAGGGACCTAATATTTATAAATATCCTAATAACGTTAAGGAGGAGCCTTCGTACAAGGAAGATAAAAAATCTTTATGATTTTAAAGAGATTAATTATTAAAATGATACAATGAATGGATGGATTGAGAAATGAGATTGATAAAATTAATAATTGAAATGTGACACATTTATTTTTGTGGAAGACTGTGGGAAACTCAAAATCTAAAACAAGAAATGAATGAAGAAAATTATATAATAAATATTAATATTTTAATATAAAATGTAAAAATTGGATAGAGAATGTTATAGAGAGCAAGAGCAACATAGTAGACTAAGCTAGAAATAGACATTATTCAAGCCAAACCATTCAGAACAGGTTGAGGGAGGGAATTGAGAGAAGGGAATTTAAGGGAGGGATCCCAATTTTTCACATTGTGGATGATATGAGGGTATATGACTTGGATGACCCTTCGATTTTCCAACACTGAGACGGTCAGAGGATCAAAACAAAAGGCTAAAGGCCCTGTGAAAACGGGTACAGGGATACCCAAATAGTGAGGAGTTATTTTTATTCCAAGATAACAAAACACAAGATAGAGATAATTTGGAGTGGATGGTGCTAGATATATATATCAAAATTTTAACATTTATAATTATAGTGGCTTGGATATTGATAAAGTTTTTTTAAAGTTATTTAAGTAAGTTTTAGCAAGTTCCACAGTTTATTTTAAAATCACCAAAATGTTTGCTTGAACTTCTATTATCTAATGAGGCGTGTAATGGAGATAGTGTTCCTGTTAAGAGAAGGAGTACTTTTAACCCTCCCCTCCACCCACAGCTGAAGAACTTCGAAACTCAGGTAGAAATGGAGCTTAGGCACAGTTACAGCAAAGCTACAAAGCACTATAACCTGAGTAGGGAAGAATATACATTATTGGATACATTGAAGAATAATGAACATGTTAGGGTTATGAAACCCGATAAGGGTGGAGGGGTAGCAATTATGGACAGCATCCTATATTCAGGGAAAATGTTGGAGATTTTAAATAACGATGATAGATCTACCAGAGTTTTGAGAAGTGAAATTAAAGTAGGGTATAGGAAAATAGATTTCATTTTAAGAGAAATGTTTGAAGAAGGGTCGATCAGCCAAGAGATATACACTTATTTGAGAATGGAAAGACCAAAAATACCATCTATTTTCGGGATTCCCAAGGTCAAAAAAGACACAGATAACCCACCTTTTAGGCCAATTGTGGCTTCTATGGGTCAAAAACATATCCTTTAGCTAAATATTTAGATTTAAAGCTAAAGAAGGTGTGGAGAGAAAAGGTGGGTATTCTGAAGGACTCTTGTGATTTCCTAAGGAGTGTTACTGATAATTTATTTCAGGATAACTTAATTTTTGTTACCTTGGACATTCAGGATTTATTTAATGTTATACCCTATAAATTAGGACTGGATTGGTTTGAGGAGGCCCTCCGGGCTGGGGGGGGGGGGGGTTTGACGAAAACACGTTAATAGTTATTTTAGACCTTATGGAAATGGTACTTAAATATAATTTTCTCTATTTTGAGGGAGAATTTTTTAAACAGTCTAGCAGGGTAGCCATGGGGGCCTGTTGTGCCCCCATGTATGCAAATTTGGTTTTGTCCACTTGGGAGGAAACATTTGTATTTCATTCCGAATATGTGCAGTATTGGAATTACTATAGACGTTATTTAGATGACAACTGCATCTTTTGGACTGGGACTGAAGTATTACTTAATGAATTTATTGAATATTTAAATACCAGCACTGAATTTCTAAGGTTTACCCACACTATTTCTCATGAGAAACTCCAGTAGACGGTGTCAAGGAAGTGTTGGGCATGCTGAACATTGACAGTATAGGTCAGCCAGTTTATTGATGGATAGTTAATATCCCCCAGCAAAAAGGTTTTGGGGTTAATTGGTATTTTAGCTAATGTGCTAAGGCAGCTACAGTACTCACAAGGGGACAATACAGGGTATTGTATAACTAACACCAAAAACCAAGTTCGCAGTGGAGATCCAAATAAGGGTTGTGTGTAAAGCGTTAGTGAACTATTTATTAAACATTGGTTTTGAGTCTTGGTCTGGACCCTTATTTCGATCTCCACTGCGAACTTGGTTTTTGGTGTTGGTACCTTATCGTTCGCATCCATCTCCCTGTTTTTGGTGTTGTATAACTAGCTATGACATGGTAATTAGTGTTGTTTACGGTGATTTGGACATCTAGGATTTCAAATAAGCTGTCCTGAGGAATCTGTCATAAGGTGATGATATCCTTATCAGATACTGATACCCCACACACACACACACACACACACACACACACACACACTTACCAGTAGATCTGAAGACATGATAACCATTAAATGCAAAAATAATGGCACCATTTTAGCTGGTCTGAAACCATAGCTCTATAACTACACATATTTGGCTATATTCAAGTTACACAAGAGCTTCAAGTTTGGGCATTTTTTGTCAAGACTCGTGGCATTGAGTAGAGGCATATTAATGTGTTGCAAGTTAGAATTTACCAGGGTGGAATGTCCATCAGATGGACTCTGCCTAAAAAGCATTATGGGGGGAGTAAATGCTTTAGAATAGATATGACTGTGTTGGTTATAGAGGTGCAGACCCTTCCTGGCAAAGCAGGAAGGCTTGTCAGCCATCTTAACCCAAGCTGTCACATACTAGACCCCCCATAATAACACCAGCTGCATAGTTACTTATTAATGACAATTAGATTGTCTTTGAGGTTCAGTATTAATTTTGGTGATGACAAAACACCATTCAAGACCAGTGTCTTTCCTACTTCAGGCACCATCCATATTCTAAATGTCACTCTGCTTAGGACACCTAAAGTCATTCATCCCCATGTTCATAGGTGTGTACTAGGGCCTTTTTAGCCTCGTCATGCATCCCAAATCTCTGGCAAGTTTTCATACCCTTGATAAGTGTAAGCAGAGGCTAGGGAGATAAAACATTTTACAAGCAGGGGCCTTGGAGGTGAACCATTTACAGGCTGCCTGTGTCTATTAGAGACATATGTGCCAAACCAGGGATGAGTTTCCTGTTCCCCATCTAATTGTACAAGTTAAACTTGAATTGGGTTAGGGAATGTGTGTTTCACATGAATGGGAGCCTGTTCCAGAGAAGAGTTAGTCTCTGGGATACATTCCTATCTCTCCAGTGGGTCCTGTTTGTATCACAGGCAAGGTCTTTAGAACAGGTAATTCTGGACTTGTTTGATTTGTGGATATGCAGGAGGTCCATCAAAGTGGGGTCTGACAATGCCTTGTATGCCAGACACAGCCTGTAGGAAGTAGAATATAGTAATAGGGCTTTGAGACGGTCTGTATAGGACATGTTACTTGTGCCCTGTATTGTTTTAGTGGGTAACCTCTGTGGACATTCCATTTGCTGGATGTGCCTGGTTAGGTACATACAAAGGGGGACATTGTACTCAGTGCTAGCTCTGATGAATTCTAAATACAGTGGAACAATGGCCTCTTTGGACTTTGATGTCATACCTTTGTTTATGTTGTACAGCATAGAATTTCTTCATTACTGTAGACACACGATGGTTAGAGCCCAGTTTGCTGCCTGTGTGTGTCCCCATGTCCAAACACAGAGAACTTCCACTAAGCCAATATCAGGTCATAATTGTATTTGTCAGGATGAAGGCATCTAAGAGATCTTGTTGCATCCTAGATTCTAGCTCGAGAAATTCAAGTGTCACCATGATTGGGGTGGTGTCTGTATGACATGCAATAGAGTCATCTATTACTAAGACATTACAGTGGTTAGATGTCATCTCAGTGGACCATAAGGACTTGGAGTTTGTGCCCTTGTGACTCCTAGTGGTATGTGTACTGATTATAGTTATGAGTGATGAAGGTGAGTGTGCTACTACTGTATGAACTAATATATTAGGATTCATTATACTTTCACCAGAAAAGCTTCAGTAGAGTTCTCATAACAACCTGAGTGTAGGCTGGTTTAGTGTAAGTGTTCAGTGCTGTGAGTGTGTATGTGTATTGTGCTTATGAATGTGTTCTCAGGTGAGATGGTAGTCTCCACATTACGTAACTACTTAAACCTATCACATACTGAATGATCGAGGGATTGCAACAGAGTATTTGTTACTGCACTGAGTGTGCGCATTGAAGTTCCTGATCCCGCAGTTAGATGTATTGTTCTTGTGAATGCATTATGCAGTTCATACACCATGGCAGCATTTTGTGCCTCTCATTATGGATTCCTGTGTGCTACCTATCATCTGCATCACATTTCTGTCTTCATTTACTTACAGGTGTGCATGTCATATATTCCTTCCATAACATGCAAGCAAGATTATTTCTTAAATTTAGAAGTTTTTGTTTGCAGAATGTGAATAATTGCAAGGCAATATTAATCTAGTATTATGTATTATTTACTATTTATTACTTTCTATTATTCTTTTATTTTTATTTTTTGTAGATATATGTAGAGGTGCATGTGATTTTAAATTCTGAGTAATTAATCAATTAAGGTGATGAAATAGGTTATTTAATTCTTGGAAGTGTATGACTTAATGATATGATTCCCCTAAAAGGCATGTAGCTAAGAAGGTGGCGTGAAATAAAAGTTTAAGTCCTTGTTGCTATCCTGCCTTTTTTATATTCATGGCAGTAGCATAGCAAGGACAGCGTGAAGAGGACAATTGCCCCAGGGGCCTGAGTGCTATTTCCCTGCAGCATTGAAATGCTCATACTTATCACTTGAACAGCTGAGGTATGGGCATGCTTAAGAGTGTAGGGAAACCCATGGACTGATTGGGCTCCTGTAGTCATCTGACATCCTTTTGTTTTTTTTTTTGGCAGAGCTAAGTCTGATGGCACAAGTTAGAAGTCCAGCACTGAGCACTAGATGAGTTGGCCATGGCTTTGGATCATTGTATTATCTTTTTGATTGTGTGATGTTTCAGATTTCTGGCTAGGCCAGCTGGAGCGATGTCAGTGTTTAGGTACATTTCAGAGTATTTCATCTTTGCATTACTGAAACATTAGACAAGCATGAAAGGATTCCAAGCTGCTTCATACAAATCAAAATAGTCCTGCAAAGTCAGAATAATGAGCAAAAAGACGTTATATGCGTCAAGGTCATGAAGATGCCTATGCACAAAAATCACCTTAAAATTCTGCCATAAGCACCAATACGCTCCTCCCTTCTTTGCAGTCCAATAACACTCTGGAATGTAATTTTTCAAGTTTTCAAGCTTTCAGTTTTGGTTGGGGGTGGGAAGGATAAATGCAGAACATTTCCCAGACACCCTTTGATCACCTAGCAAGGCAGTGAAAAATAACCAAGATAGATATCCACAAAATGCAAATTTCATCTCTGTAGTATGTAGTACTGATGTAAAAGCACGGTAGTTAGGCACTCACCAATGAAAAGTTTTTTGTTTCTCCACAGCCTCACTTCCATTGGGACTGGCTGCCTGTAAAAGGGGAAAGAGAGGGGTCAAGTCAAGAAAGTAGAAATGCAAAGGAAAGGAGAAACAAAACCGCTGAGATTGTGGAATTGGGAAAAGCATTTAATAACAACAAAAATGTGCTGAAAACTGTTGATTGATTGTTTAGCTCTGTTACTCCTAGTTGACATAGTAATACTCTGCACAAAAATGAAAACCTTTAGCTCAGTAGAAGGGGATTGAGTTAATAAGCACAGTAAAAATAGGTGAAAAAACGTTAACTTGGCAGCTGTTAAATGCATTAATAAACAGGGTAAGACTTGAGTTTCATTATAAACAAACTAGTAAACTTTGTAATTTATTTGATTGCAATACCTTAACACATTCATGTGAACAGCAGAATGTCTAAGAGTGTGACACAAAACATCACAAAGCAGTTCTTTAAGGTTTAATACGGTTTAAGTAAAACAGATTCACCATTTCTAGTACAGTAATTTAGAGAACCTTAAGGGTTCTGCTTCAGTGATGATACTTGCATTTTCTAGTTGTTGCCATAATAAGAACTTATTGACTGGAGCTAGTTTTTGTTAAGAGAAGATGAAACTTCAGAATTAGCTTTTTGACATAGATAAGAAGTACAGACTGTTGCTTTGAATATTTGTCTAGAAATGGTATAGCAGAGATAATAAGGATATTGATGTAGATGAGAGGGCGTAATTACCTGTTATGGACACTAACTTCATTATTCTTAAACTTAAATAGAAAAGACTTGATTCTTGGAATTTTTAATGCCTGTCTTATTTTTTATGTCAGCTTATTTAAGCTGGTTCTGGGAGCATTAATTTCCCATATTATTTAATGAACTGAAAATTTCCTTGGGTATACAGGAGGTTGTGTTATTACAGAAATAACAGATTCTTGGAAATATATTTTTGTGAGAAGACTAAATTTAAGTGTAGACCATGCATTGAAATCTTCTTTAATTTTATTGCACTTTATAAATTTGACTCATATTGTCATGTGAAAATTAAGTTACGTCAAATGTGTACTTAATCCCAAGATATTTTAATTTTAAGTTGAAGTGTTATTTTTGGTGAGAGATTGGAGATGTTACATCCACTGCTGTGATTTACTGATAATAGAGTTGATTTATCCATGTTATGTTTATACTAGATACTTTGCTATATTCCTCAACATTTTTGCTAATCTTTAGATAATTGGATATCACTACCCCATGATTCTTTGTGTATTTGTTGTTATTGGAATTTCCCTTCCAGACGTGTCCTCATTTTGCAAATTTTTGCTCCCCAGATGTATTATTTTGAACCAAATTTACCTGAAATGTTTTACACTATTCCTCTAATCTTACTATGTATTGTTTGATTTAAAGTCTGAGTTGATCCTCATAACATGATAACAGTAACTTTGCTCCTTTAAATGGTTTGATTTCACAAAATATTCCACGCAGTGCAGGTATGTACCGATGTCTGAGAACATGTGCCACTACTTTTGGGGATAGAGAATCTTGAAATCGTACCTTAGAAAAAAAAATCATGAGATTGTAAGTCTGTATGGGCATTTTGAGACCATCTGATACAAATGCTGGGAAGACTAATTTTGGAATGCTAAGTTTAGAGAAATGAAAGGAAGACTGTTTAGCACGTAAGAGAAGAATGCAATATAATACAATAGGTATTGTTGAGATGTAGACTGAAAGTGCCAATGATGTTTTAAAAGAAGGGTACGAAACAAAATAGTTTATGAATGAAGTTTAAAATATTATACTATGAAGCTTGAGCATATATTACTTTAAAGTATGTAATCTGTATTTATTTTTCATTTCTGTATTTATTTATTCATTTATTGCTAACTAGGTATGTTAAGCTGAGGAGAGGCCATGTTTTCTAGAGGTCTAGTGAGAAAAGTACTATTATTCAGGTAAATGTCAGGTAAATATATATGATGCTGTGTGGCCACTCCAATAAACAGACACTCTCTTACAGAGCTCTTAGGACTTACATCAATCTGGACTGTAAAGTGCAAGAAATGACATGATTCTGAACTCGACCAAATTAGGACAATAACTGTATTGCTTTATCTCACTAGTTATAACTGTTATTGTTGTAATGGCTGGAACATGTACTGAGACAACAAATAAACACATATTTTAAAAGATGTTGTATGAAATTTCTACAAGGCATCTTGCTGTGTCCTCTTCAAATAGAGGTATAAGCAGTATTTCTTAGAATGAAGTTAAGAAATTTAAAGATACTCAGTATCTAGTAACATATAGAACAGGTCTGAAATAATGAAGAACAATCATAGGGTAATTACTGTGCCTGAATCACATTTTAACATATGATACAGCACAATAAACTTGTACAAATAGTAAGTCTGCAGCATTTATAAACTGTGTTTATATAGTGGTATAAAAGAGAGGGCTACAGCAGTGTGATATGTAATATGAAGGAGGAGACTGGAACAGACAGTGCAGATAGAAAGATTGTCTTGATTCTGGATATTTTTGGGCTGTGTGTAAACAGTTCAGACATTCTTGTGTTGCACTAGGGAAATATCAGTCATGCTGAGACAAACATAATGATAAACAACATAAGCATAAACAGAGGAATGTAAATGAAGGCAGAACATTGTGAACCGGCAGAGCTGCTCGATGTCAACAGTAGAGAACGAACAGCCAGGTCTTCACTGTCCCATTCGAACAAGATAACATTGGGGAGCTCCTTTACTTGTGTTATCCCTGGTTTTAATAATTGGCTAAATAGCTGGTGTCATTCCAGGCAGCTTTAATATGTATCAGCATAGGATGAGATGCTTGGTGGTTTAGTTTGTTCCTCCAAAGATGGCCTTCACCTCCTATTCCAAGGCTGCTGTATACTATCTAGACACATTTGTTTTCTACCAGTGCCTTTTTCGAGTAGAATCCATTTGCTGGACATTTCTGTATATTTTTAATTCCAGAAGGCTAAACAATAAATTGACTGATCTTGACGCATTCCTGCACTTGGAAAACATCCATGTCTGCATAGTTACTGAGACTTTGTATAAAATGTAAAGAGAGAAGTCCCTCTATACCAAAGGTTTGCAATTTTCATGCTTTCAGATCTAATGGCAACTGTGGTGGGGTCTTTGTATTTGTCAAGGAACATATTTTCTCCAGGCAGATCTATTTGGACCAAAAATTCCTAGATTTAATAAACAAAAATTCCCTTGAGCAGCTGTTATATAAACCTACTAGAAAACGCAGCAGCCTTCACCCAATTCTTATAAATATTGCCATTACTTGTAGTAGTCCTCAGTTATCTTTGCCCACAATGAAAATCTGACCAGAATCTTGTGACCTTCTTTGAACTTTCACCAGCTTTTACAGCAAACTCCATTAAATGTAATAACTACAATATGTCAGCCTCAACCTACTCTATGACAAAATATCAAAATTCACTTCTGACTGCACTTCCTCTGATGTTGCTACAGCAACAAGCTCCACTAAGGAATTCTACACTCATTTAGAAAAATACACCAAACCAGCAGTCCTTACCAAACCCAAGTATGATGGGAAATTTGAAAACAAACCTCCCTGATGAACAGCTCTGTAAGTAAAATTTTCAACAACAAAAAAAAAAAAATTCTTTAAATTATTAATTGATCCACAACTCCACTTCTCAACAATAGTATCAAAAGAATTACAAGAAGCTGAAGAACTCTATGATGTTCACTGAAGGAGCTGTGTTAGAAAACTAAGAAATAATACCTAGTTATGATGTCTCCTCCTATCCTGACCCAAACCAAAGGGTAAAATGGTCACACAGACAAATAATTCCAACAAAAATGCAAGAAAGACCCAGCCAAGCTAGAGTTTTGACTGAGTAAAACCTTCCTTACATCTCTTGTTGGTTGTTTACTTAATTTTGTAAATGATAATCTGCAGAACATGTGGAGGTTATCTCCTTGGGCCTCCGCTAAAAAAGGGCTACTTAGCTCAGTCGGACAAACCCAGTCAACAAATGTAAAATAACTAAAAATAAATAAATAATTGAGGCCTATGGGATATATGCAGTTGACCCCTTAAGGACTTAGCAGTGTTTCAGATACATGACTTTTTTACTTTTCAAGTCTTTATACATTTGGTCCATTAAAGCCCAACTCAACTACCCACAGACATGCATGTTTTGGCCTTCTTTAACCTCTTCAGCACAGCATAAGTGGCTTGATTTGCTATACATTAGAAACATAGAACTAGAATCTCATCTGATGTCCATAAAAGTTACGGTGCCTAGAGAATATTCAAAATAGCAACCAAATCAAATAGTAAAAAAGTCACAGAAACACTGACCCAATAGACATTGCCAATATCCTTGCAAACAATCTGTGTCAGCTTAACCTTTATACTCTTATTCAAGGCCTGAAAATATCTGAATCCCTTACTCCCCCATTAATCTCCAAAGATCATTTACTACAAGTACTAACCAAGATCAAAAATACTTACATCATGAGACCTGACAGTATACCTGGTTGCTTAGTTAATAGTGTTAAAAGTGCCCTTGCAGACAGATCCTTAAACAGTTTAACTTAAGTTTAGACACTTTTTTGCCCTTGATGAGTGTTGCATTGCAGTAGTGATGCCCCTCATTTAGGGTGGCTTTTATTACCCCAACCCCAGATAATTACAGACCTGTCAACCTTACATGTTTCACCTACAAAACTTGACTCCCAATAGTTTGGCTTTGTGAAGGGTAGATTTTGTTTATTAAATCTGGCGAACATCTTTGAATGGTTGCCATGCAGTACAGATGGTATATCTTGATCAGTCCAAGGCCTTTGACCCATTCCCCATACAGGAATCATACCAATCCTAAGTGCTTTAAAAACCAACCCATACATCGTAAGATGGACATCAAACTGGCTGCAAGACAGAACCCACACAGTGTGACTTACTGTTGCCTCTTCAGAAGTCATGAAAATGGCAAGTGGTGTCCTTCAGCACTCAGTGGTCAGACGTCTGCATTTTGGTATTTACTTCTCTGATCTCCAAGCAGAGAGCTAAGACCTCTTGCTAACAAAGTTAGTATATACTGCAAACTATGGGTTGCAGTTAACGTACATTCTGACATTCAACCCCTTCAAAATGAACTAGCCCTAAACTCTTAGCGTTCTAATAATTGGTCAATATATCTATAACTATCTATTTATATATATATATATATATACACACACACACACACACACACACACACACACACATATATAAATGCATAAAACGCTCTGCTCAGTTATGATAGCATGCACCCCAGGCATGTCTTTAAAGGCATAGTGAAAAGTCAATTTACAAGACTCAATAAACTATGTAAGAAACCAACAGACCTTAAGATAGAGGCAGATGTAATGGAACAACTTTTCCTGCAGAGGGGTTATGACAAGAAAATGGTGAGGGAGATCAAAGATCAAGTACTTAGTAATATAGATAGGCCATCATTGGAGAGAAGTGGGTGGAGATTTTACAATAATGGTAGGAGAAAATTTAATCCTAAATTTCAAGAAAGGATACAGTTCTTGACTACATATACTAATGATAATAAGAGAATTACACAAATTATAGAACAACATTGGTCGGTATTGACTGTAGATGAGAAAACAATGAAATTAATAGGAGAAACACCAAGATTCATCTACAGAAATAATAAAAACCTGAAAAGGTTGTTATGTAAGACACATAAGAAAGGGATGCATTTAGTTCCAGAATTGGATAAAAAAGGAACATTTGCATGTAATAGATGCAACATGTGTCAGTTTATTACAAGTGTTCAAGAGTTTGTGCATCCAACTCTGAAATATGAATTTAAACCCCATTTTCATGCCTCTTGCAATACTTGTAATGTGATATATTTAGCAACATGTGAAAATTGTACAGCATTCTACATAGGACTTACAAAAAGAGAATTCAGGAAAAGAATCTACAATCACATATACGACATAAAGAAAAATAATGAAACTAATGCATTGGCCAAGCATATAAAGCAATATACATCACATAGCTTTAGGTTCAGGATACTACAGGCACTTGAAAAAGATAGGAATGGAGGTGAGATGATAAATATCCTCGAACAAAAGGAACTATACTGGATTTTAAGGATGAGAGCACATCATCCACCTGGGTTAAACCAGTATGTTCCCATGGCACCAATGCTACGATAAATTTAGTATGAAATGTTATATTGGTTTATATTTGTTGGTCCATGCAGATTATACATGATGATGTGTAGGAGATTTATTATTCTATGGATATGGGCGAATAATTATATCTGCATACTTGTTTATGAGTTTCATGATGGCATCAAATGAATTGCATTTATAATAATCACTATAGTGTTTGTGGTATAACCTATATAAATTAGATTTCGGCATAACTCAATACAGATATATGTCAATATATACATTATATGTTTTTGACATAATAACTATACAGTTTTTAGTGTATTTATTGACCTTTTTTATATATACATATGGTTTTATACACTTACAAGTATATTGTTCTTTATATACTGTTATATGCTGGTTTTTATGGATGTTATATATATATTGATATGGTACAGTACCAGCAATAATGGTTGAATTTATTTATACTTAGCACTTAGCACTTTATGATTGTTTAAGTTAATAATGATAATTGAATATGCTATATATTCATCTAGATTCATATTTGCGTTTATACATATATCCATTTGTATGCAGGTTTCTCTAAATGTTTTTAAAATATGTTACATAGGGATGAATATATGTTTATACGATTGGCACGATGCACTTTATGTGTTTATATATGCCAAGTTGTTTACATATTTATGTGCTGCCCCATATATATCGAATCATATCCATAGAATGGTTTACATGATTCGATATATATGTTAGCTAGGGATGAACATATGCACGATGCACTTTATTAGTTTGAATATGTGGATATATGGCCACATGCACATTTTTGCATGTATACATATAATATACATCTTATATCTGACTCGTTATACATGCAGGTATATAGACATATGCACACCTTAGTATCTATATACGGTTATTTATATTATATTTATATATTTATATATTTATTGATATTTATCGATATATTATTATTTTTACTTTTATTTCATTTACAAATGGTAATTAATGAATAAATATATCTGATTATATATAATATGAGAGAATTAGATAGAATGAGGAGGTAGTTTGGATGAGTGTTAGATATAAAGGGAGGCGACTTGAGATGTACTAATATATATGTTCATAGCTAGACAATGTTATTTTTATATTTGTATGTTTTTGTTTATTTCTTTGTTCACTTAGATGTCTATTCATATATATATTTTGTATTCTGTATTTTAATCAAATGTTTAATATGTATACCTAAGTATATGTTATGTATACATATACATAACATTGCAAAGTAGATCATGGTATATTAAACTAAATATAGTGCTATTGTAACTTTAAGAAATAGCTACGCTGCTTAAGAGAGACAGTTGTCTTCAATTAGCAATATAATTGTATTAATTAGATGAATGCACACACTATATAAACTGAGCTGCTACATTGTATATTGAAATCTGATGAAGCGTATTTTAGATACGTGAAAGCGCTCATTTCGTAGTTTATATTTTATGGAATAAAGAAGAAGTTGTTTTATCCTGGACTGAGTTTGTCTCTGTAGAAATAGAATTGGAGTAGCCGTTTTGTTTGGTTCACTTGTGTTTCTTATTTGCATTTCTTGGTTCGTGACAAGTGTTCTGGATTCAGGTGAACGGTTTTTGTGTTTCTTTGCTGCATTTTTTCTAACCGTTTCACCTGACATAATGGCTCATTCGAATATTGAATTAGACTATGTTCCGGAGTCGAGGGCAGGTGCTAAAAGATGGTCTAATATTGTAACAGTGGCTCGGACCCTCTATTGAGTCTGGAATTTGGGAGAACATCAACGTCCCATATGGAGCTTAACTATAACTAGCTATAGCTAGCTATAACTGCAATATGGACATGTTTAACACGCTATACAAACAATTAGAGAATACCTTGTATAAAGTGCAACGTTACAACTGGCAACGCAAGCATCTTGAAGCATCATTGCATTTTAACATCATACCGAGAGGTATGAGGATTCTATGTATGCCAACTTATGGCGACAGTCAGCCAGAACTGTTAAGAAAGTGGCAGGAAATTAATCTGAATACAAGCCGGCAGTATATGCAGTTATTAATAGAACATTTTACGCCCATTGAGCAGGAACTGATATCTAATGCGAACAAGATTAATCATGAAATTTGTGAAACATATAACAATGAATTCTGCATGGGTAAATTAGATGCTTTGTACATTCAGATTGAAGCCTATAGCAATAGACTGCAATTAATTAAACAACGCAAACTACAGCGTGACCATTCAGATTTTGAAAAGGGTCACGTGTTCATCTGGCCACGTCGTACGAACCAGGAAGATGCGGGCAAGCAGAATGAAAGAGAGCCTATGTCTAACAACAAGAACGTTGATATAGGAGAGACTAGGCTACAAAACACCACGATGATTCAGGTTGAAGACACCAGGAATTCAGACAGTGCCTTTGTCACCCCGCCGGAAGTAATGGATTCAGTGCTGCAGGTTTCTGCCTCTACGCCTTTGCCGAACCAAGAGGCAGACAAGGAGAAACAAGTTTTGAATACCACAAGCACTGGGGCTATTTTGAAGCGACACGCAGTGGCCCCCCTTTTTTTACCTTATTCCATCAGGAAACCAGCGATATTCAGAGAACGGTCCAGAAGCTGGGAGAAAAGGAAAAGAACCCACTCGGAAGAGAATGGACAACAACGGCGACGGCAGAGGCAGTAAATGACTCTTTTTCTTCTTCCTCATTGTTATTATTTTTTAATTTGTCTAGCTATGTTTTGAGCAATTCTGATATAAGCCTCCTTAATAGAGGCTTATCTTTTGTGCCTTCCCAAACCAGCTACCTCCAAGATATTTTGATAGATATTAGAGTTTTTAGCCGTAAAATAGCGTTGAAATTGATGTTTTATAGTGAAGGAAATAGCAATCAATTAAACAGGAATGATGCTGTATGTTATAGAAAGAAAAGTATGTATTGCCCACCATTGCCAAGTCATGTAGAATGTTTTGTCAAATTGTGTGAAAAGAGTTTTTATGATTATTTCTATCAGGACAGCAGGAAATGCATGTACTTTAATATGAAAACAGATGAGAGATTATCACTACAAGAATTGATAAAAGAACCCTCGATTATCTTTAGACCTGCTGATAAAGGGGGAGGCATAGTAATACTAGACACTGAACAATATAATGCATCTATGTTGTTGATGTTAAGTGATCAAGATACATATACAGAAATTTCTCATACATCATTAAAAGGAATATTAAGTAGAATTAAAGATGAAATATATGATATGCTGATGTGCCGTCAAATCAGTAAGGAATTGTATGACTACTTTAGTATAGGATCTCCACAGATACCACATATAAAAGCATTACCCAAAATGCACAAAGGTGTATCTCCACCCCCTCTCAGGCCCATAGTAGATGGTGAAGGATGGGCCACAAAAAACATCTCTATTTTTTTAGAAAAAAGTTTGAGGCCCATCATGAACCAAATCCCCACCATATTGAGAGATAGCTATCAGCTATTGGAAATGTTGGATAATCTTGCTGTAAAATTAATTCCTGGGGTTCACATGTTTATTACCCTAGACATAAAAAATCTCTTCACATGCATCCCCAACGATCAAGGAATACAAAGCGTTAGGGAGTTATTGCAATTCTATCCTGAAATTAGTAGAAACAAGAACATATTAATGTGTCAGCTGTTGGATATGGTTCTTTCTAACAATGTTTTTTCATTTCTGAACCAGATATATCTTCAGAAGTGGGGTGTTGCCATGGGCACACCCTGCGCTAACACCTACGCTAACTTGGTGGTGAATTGGTGGGAGAGAGAATATTTGTTTAATCATCCCATGTTCAAGAATGTTATCTTATATTCAAGATTTGTAGATGACATCATAATTATATGGGAGGGTAAAAGGGAGCAGTTTTCCAGCTTATTACAGTATATGGAAAGCACTACAAGTTTCCTTAGATTCACCATGGAAGCCTCGTCCACAGAAATTAATTTTTTGGATCTTAATTTAAAGATGGAAGAGGGGAGAATTGTTTCCAGAATCCATAGAAAGAGCTGCTGGAAAAACGCTCTGCTCAGTTATGATAGCATGCACCCCAGGCATGTCTTTAAAGGCATAGTGAAAAGTCAATTTACAAGACTCAATAAACTATGTAAGAAACCAACAGACCTTAAGATAGAGGCAGATGTAATGGAACAACTTTTCCTGCAGAGGGGTTATGACAAGAAAATGGTGAGGGAGATCAAAGATCAAGTACTTAGTAATATAGATAGGCCATCATTGGAGAGAAGTGGGTGGAGATTTTACAATAATGGTAGGAGAAAATTTAATCCTAAATTTCAAGAAAGGATACAGTTCTTGACTACATATACTAATGATAATAAGAGAATTACACAAATTATAGAACAACATTGGTCGGTATTGACTGTAGATGAGAAAACAATGAAATTAATAGGAGAAACACCAAGATTCATCTACAGAAATAATAAGAACCTGAAAAGGTTGTTATGTAAGACACATAAGAAAGGGATGCATTTAGTTCCAGAATTGGATAAAAAAGGAACATTTGCATGTAATAGATGCAACATGTGTCAGTTTATTACAAGTGTTCAAGAGTTTGTGCATCCAACTCTGAAATATGAATTTAAACCCCATTTTCATGCCTCTTGCAATACTTGTAATGTGATATATTTAGCAACATGTGAAAATTGTACAGCATTCTACATAGGACTCACAAAAAGAGAATTCAGGAAAAGAATCTACAATCACATATACGACATAAAGAAAAATAATGAAACTAATGCATTGGCCAAGCATATAAAGCAATATACATCACATAGCTTTAGGTTCAGGATACTACAGGTACTTGAAAAAGATAGGAATGGAGGTGAGATGATAAATATCCTCGAACAAAAGGAACTATACTGGATTTTAAGGATGAGAGCACATCATCCACCTGGGTTAAACCAGTATGTTCCCATGGCACCAATGCTACGATAAATTTAGTATGAAATGTTATATTGGTTTATATTTGTTGGTCCATGCAGATTATACATGATGATGTGTAGGAGATTTATTATTCTATGGATATGGGCGAATAATTATATTTGCATACTTGTTTATGAGTTTCATGATGGCATCAAATGAATTGCATTTATAATAATCACTATAGTATTTGTGGTATAACCTATATTAATTAGATTTCGGCATAACTCAATACAGATATATGTCAATATATACATTATATGTTTTTGACATAACAACTATACAGTTTTTAGTGTATTTATTGACCTTCTTTATATATACATATGGTTTTATACACTTATAAGTATATTGTTCTTTATATACTGTTATATGCTGGTTTTTATGGATGTTATATATATATATTGATATGGTACAGTACCAGCAATAATGGTTGAATTTATTTATACTTAGCACTTAGCACTTTATGATTGTTTAAGTTAATAATGATAATTGAATATGCTATATATTCATCTAGATTCATATTTGCGTTTATACATATATCCATTTGTATGCAGGTTTCTCTAAATGTTTTTAAAATATGTTACATAGGGATGAATATATGTTTATAAGATTGGCACGATGCACTTTATGTGTTTATATATGCCAAGTTGTTTACATATTTATGTGCTGCTTAATATATATCGAATCATATCCATAGAATGGTTTACATGATTCGATATATATGTTAGCTAGGGATGAACATATGCACGATGCACTTTATTAGTTTGAATATGTGGATATATGGCCACATGCACATTTTTGCATGTATACATATAATATACATCTTATATCTGACTCGTTATACATGCAGGTATATAGACATATGCACACCTTAGTATCTATATACGGTTATTTATATTATATTTATATATTTATATATTTATTGATATTTATCGATATATCATTATTTTTATTTCATTTACAAATGGTAATTAATAAGTAAATATATCTTGATTATATATAATATGAGAGAATTAGATAGAATGAGGAGGTAGTTTGGATGAGTGTTAGATATAAAGGGAGGCGACTTGAGATGTACTAATATATATGTTCATAGCTAGACAATGTTATTTTTATATTTGTATGTTTTTGTTTATTTCTTTGTTCACTTAGATGTCTATTCATATATATATTTTGTATTCTGTATTTTAATCAAATGTTTAATATGTATACCTAAGTATATGTTATGTATACATATACATAACATTGCAAAGTAGATCATGGTATATTAAACTAAATATAGTGCTATTGTAACTTTAAGAAATAGCTACGCTGCTTAAGAGAGACAGTTGTCTTCAATTAGCAATATAATTGTATTAATTAGATGAATGCACACACTATATAAACTGAGCTGCTACATTGTATATTGAAATCTGATGAAGCGTATTTTAGATACGTGAAAGCGCTCATTTCGTAGTTTATATTTTATGGAATAAAGAAGAAGTTGTTTTATCCTGGACTGAGTTTGTCTCTGTGGAAATAGAATTGGAGTAGCCGTTTTGTTTGGTTCACTTCTGTTTCTTATTTGCATATATATATATATAGAGAGAGAGAGAGAGAGAGAGAGAGAGGTATTAATTCCTAAGTTACACTACAGTGGGTATAACTGAAAGTGGATTTTAGAGATTATAATTGGCATTATCAGCAGCAAAACTGTCAGGTTTCCACTTCTTAATATTCCAGGTGTTTTATGGAAGAGGAAGAAAGAATCACAACTAGAAAATCTGAAGATGTGTATTATCTTAAACCTCAACCAGGTGCATATTTCTGTCTTCATTTTCCAAAAATGCAGTAGTACAACTGAGTCTGTTGCCTTATTTCTGATCTGTAGAGAACATTATGCTTAATAGATTCTCCATACTAATGTAGAGACAGTAAGAAAACCTGCCCTAAATTATATAATTCTGGGTGAAATATGATTAGATTTCTTTATGTCAAATTTCAGTCCAATAACAGAAGCCGAAATCTCGGATATCAATCAGAAGAGAGATAGCTATTCCAACATAAGGAGGTATCCTCATGCAATCTTTTTCATATAGCAAAGGCCGATCACTCAGAGACCATTGCAAACTGTCATAAAATGTTACAAGAGTAACTACTTTTCCAGGACTAGAAGTTCTCCTGATTGCTGAATGGATGATAAAACTCTTTTTCCTGCTGCATATGCCTTGGTGGGTCTACTTCAACCCATCAAATTTACATTTATTTGAATTTCACTTACCTGAGTCCACTTCTTTGAATCTTCATTACTCTGAAAGCACGGACTGCAAAAATCCTTTCCCTGTGAAAGGAGCAGCTAGGTCACCATGGCGAACTTTGCCCTTTCTTCAATGTAGAGCAATCTCGGAGTTGATATATTGAAGTAGGGGGGGTGTGGGAGGCAAAGCCTCCCACTTTGATGGGTTTAGTTTTGGTCCATTTAGGTATTTACTCATGGTGGCCAAGTGGTTCCTTTCACAGGGAAAGGATTTTGGCAGTCCGTGCTTTTGGAGTAGTGAAGATTCAAAGAAGTGGATTTGGGTAAGCGAAATTCAAATAAATGTAAATTCGATGGGTCGAAGTCGACCCATCTTGGTACATTACCTTCCATTTAATAATTAATAATGTTCTGAAAGAAAAGAAAAAAAAGAGTAAATTTATAGCAAATATAATTTTTGGCATTAGCTCCAGACTTCTAATGATTGCAGAATCAAGGAAAGTTACTGTAGCATATAACTAGCTGATTTAAATTGCTCCTTAATTTAAAGTACCTGGAGTTTGTAAATGGCATAGTCTTTAACATGATACAACATGGTTATTATATGGTAGATGAATGTTTTGCACATCTGAAAATCAAAGCTAGGGTGTTTCTCATATAGCTTTTGTTGACCAGTGTTATAAAGGGTAAGAGGATCTTTTGTCCACTACTTACCTATATTCTTCCCAAAATGAGTACTGCCTTGTTGTACAATTCATTCAGGCTTCAACCTGTACTTAACAAAATACATAGATTACTAACACCCCCCCACCAAAAAAAAAAAAAAAAAGTAGTACTACATCAAGCTAGGTCCAGAAAATGGCTACCCATGTTGGTATATTCCTTACTTCTCTCCTACATTAATTTACTAATAACTGTTATGTGGACAGAGTCAAACATCTTATCATTTAAAAAAAATTTAGTGCATGATCCATACTCTGAAAACAAAAGAAAAACAGGATTTTATATGAATAAATAGGTTACAAAAACAGGGGCACAGAAGTATTCAATAAGCAAGCAGCATCCAGTTTTATTTTACAGCAGTGCAAGGAAGTGATGCACCATGGAAGCACATATATAAGTTACTACATCTCAGTCTTTACCGTTCTGAGAATCACATTTTCTGTTACTGTGTTCCCCTCCATCTGACCTCCTTTTTCATCGCTTTCCATTCATATAATCTTACTTTGTCAGTGGACCAAAGAATGAAAACACTTATTAATCTGTTACCAGAGTTCTCTTACTAGCTACTCCACTGAACTAAAGGGGCATCTTAAATCAGCTATGCAAATGCTTCAGGAACATTACCTGTTTTTTCTTAAAACAGTATTATGATAGTGTTATTGTGCTACTGTTTATAAATCATAGTCACACTACTAAGGATTTTGTAAAAAAAATATATATATATAATTTAGTATTTATGGGGTCAGTTGTAGCATGCCTATTACATTTTTCATTAGGATATGAGATAGTATTTCTGCTAATTAGGGAACATTTGCCCAAGTAACCTTGGATAGTCCCTTCTTGTGCTTTAATGATCAGCAAACTTACAACCATCAGAACAAAGGGGGTTAAGTGACTCATGCAAATGATGGCACCCTTGGATTGTAGGAGTCCATTAAGGTTGTGCAACCATGTAATTAATGGAACATGAGTCCAAGCAACTGGTGTGGGGATAGAACCCAGAGATGTCTGATATTTTCCCCCATCAAATGTGACTGTATGTATGGAACTCAAGCATTGCTATGTTACTTACAGAGGCATGTTAGGCTCCTCTCTCTCTCTCTCTCTCTCTCTCTATATATATATATATATATATATATATATGAGTCTACTTCATAACATTGAAATTTCATAATGTCGAATTTTATAACATTGAGACCAAAACACCGAAAAACCAAAACATTGAAAATTCAGAACATTGAAAGTGTGCTTCATAACATTGAAAACTACAAAGCGTGTAAATAACATCCTTTCCACCTATAACAACACCTAGCAAACACACTTTCTACAACGTTTCTGCAAGGGGCAAGCCCCCTGCACCCCCCCATGTGGGGGGCTCTGCCCCTACACCCCCCGTAAATGAAATACACCAACTCCAAGATCACACTACAGTCGAAAACAGTTAATTTCCTAACCTAAAGTGTATAGTGATTGTGATACAGTGATTGTGATCCACCCACATGGGGGGGTGCAGGGGGGCTTGCCCCCCGCAGAAATGTAGTAGAAAGTGTGTTTGTTAGTTAGGTGTTGTTATAGGTGGATGTGATATTATTTATTTTTGCAACGTCATTTTCAATGTTATGTTATGAAGCACAGTTTCAGTGTTTTGGGTTTTCAGTGTTTTGAAATTTAACGCTATGAAATGTCAGTGTTATGAAGTAAATCCATATATATATATATAAATATATATATATATATAGATATATATATATATATATATATATATATATATATATATAGGCATAGTGTGTCAGTTACACAATTTTCTGATAAATATGTTGGTTAAATATATTTATCAGTTCCATTGCTTACATATTAGCCTTCAAAAACAGTTATCCTCTTGCAGTCTATTTGCTAAGTCACAGTATTTTTCTATTTTATTATTGTCACTTTCTCTGGTCATGGTTGAAAATCTTACTACTTTTTTGGCCAGCCTACTTAACCATTTAAATGTGAAAGAAAAATGTTGCCTTTTCATAGTTCAAGAATTGTTACAGGACAAGACATGTAACTTTCCTGCTGTTATTAGGTGACAGGAAAACAAGCATGATTGTTAGGGTCTATATTATATAGACAAAACTTCAAAATCTCGAATGCTCTTATGAACGGAAATGCAAGAAGTTGAAATCACTATTGTGGGGCTGTGCACCGCACACCCACTGTTAAATATATATTCCAACTCTGAGATCGCACTACAGTGAGGAAAGGGCAAATTTTGCAATCTTCACTGTACTGGAATCTGACAATAGCGATTATGAAGAATGCCATTTTCGACTTCTAAGCTGTTCGAGATTTTGATTTTTCATCGATCTAATAGGGACCCGATTGTTATAGATAGGCTCAGCTGTATATGGAGATAGGATAAGGTAGGGGCATTGAGTTAGACAAAACTAATTTTAGTTCTGAGTAACGCTGAAAGGCACAGGGCAGGAAACATCCATTCTCATGGTTAGGCATGACAATGGATATAGATTCTGAGAAGCAACAGGGAGAAGATAGGTGGCATGAAATAGAAGCTTGTTGACTGAGAATACTTTTTTTAACAGATAGTATGTTTTGATTAGGGTTGAAAGGGAGACATTTAAAAGGAGTGGTTCCTGGATCAGTGTTAACTGATGCATATACCTCTGACACGCATGAAAAAGGCATTCTGAGCAAAGCCGATATATCTTTTAAGATGTGATGCCAAGATTTCAGGAAGAGTTTCAGTGTCTACAAGGTAATTCTCTGAGGTGTAAAATGTCTGTAAAACTGAAGAATATATAAGGAGTTAAGCAAACAATTCTTAAACAAATGTGTTCTGAGTAACAACAAGTGGACTCCCAGTTGAAAAAATGCTATAGCTTATATGATTTTATGAAATAAAAGGCTTTGTCAATATGAAGGGTGCTGCTTTGCCCTTAGGGATAGTGTTAATCCAGTGAGAACACAAAATCCCATGCTTTAATTTCAAAATTAGTGAAATCAAAGCTGTCTAGGCCTGAGTAAAAAGATCACAGTGTTATATTATGGATTAAAAATAGCCCATAGGGACTTGAAGCAGTTTTTATTTTGTCAGACGTTATTTAGTATAGCAATTTGTGAAAGGAATTGTAAACCACAGTGTCATCCACACCTCTGTGCCAAGCTCACTTTTCACATTATCCCAACCAGTTTAACCAGTAACACACTGTACTGCCTGGAAAGCTTAATAGTTTTTGTTTATTCATTTGTTAATTTGGTAAACATATTAGTATTTCATCAGTAGCTACATAGAAGCTCTGTCTGGATACATGTCATACTAAAAGTGAAAAAGCTGGAAGTAGAAACTAAGGGAATTAAACCGAGGACTTCAGGTATGGCTCTGGCAGAACAAGATTTTAATGGGCAAAAATCGTATAAAAAGAGACTGAGGAAAAAAACAGTTTTCCAGTCAAGAAGACACAATACCTGGAATTGTGGTACTCAACAAAGCAGGATGTTGAAAATACAGAGAGCATAGAAGTCAGAATAGGAATTTCTAATTAGATACATCCAGCATACCTGGCATTAATTCTGACAAAAACAAAGACTATTATACTTCACGACAATGAGAAAAAGTCGTTAAAGCACGATGCTACTAAACTACTCCTAAAGGCATACATATGTGTCTTTGTCAATTAACGGTTAATAAATGTATAAACGATAGAAAAACATACAAAAGCACACAGGGGTCTCAGGAGAAGAATGCAGGCAGTGCTATTTTATAGCAGTCATGGATAAAACAAATGACTGTACTGCCATATGTGGTTACCAACCCATAGCTCGTGACCAGTGTGTAGAGTATGAAAGGAAATGGCACTGAAAATGTGCAAGATAAAGCAGTCAAAACAAAGGGTGAGGGAAATCCACAGATCAGGACTTCAGTCTGTAAAAAGTAAGACGAGATAAGAGATGCAACTCAAATGCATATGAAGTATGAAACTCATATGTCTGTCATTATTTAGTGACTTCAGTGCTCTGGGATTTGCTGAAAAAAGGTATTTTATGAGGAAGGGACCAAAATTATGAGGCAAAAATTTGGACAGTTGAGAATATTAATGCATATACTATGAAAACAGAAAAATCTTAGGAAAAAAGCATAGTGGAGGCAGAACTTAATGATGGTATTGCCAGGTTTTCACTCCCACTCTCTTCATATGTATATTTATATAAATGAGTATCTTCTGCCCTGCATCTCTGTACTGATAGAAAGCAAGTTACGTGCTCTTTAATAACAATTACTGTTCTGTCTGTTCCTTATTGGTTTCTATCTCATCTAAATAGGTTGAAACCTGGGACTATAATGCCATTTGTTTTTGTATCTTTTCTAAGCCAAGTTCTGGTAATTACCAATAAATCTGGGTTGTGATGGTGAGTAAAAGCTTGAATCTGCTTATCTCTATTACAAATGCTACATGCATTCAGGCTGGTAGTTTTCAGGCCTTTTGCCTTTGATCACATATCATCTTTGAGGTGGTTAGCATAGTGTTGTTTAGTGGTCCAGGGGTAAGATATATGTTACCTGCAAACTTCAGAAGTGATCTTAGCCATAGTTTTTTTCCATGACGCAGTGTAGTTTTGCTTTGGTAACTAGCTGTCTCATGTTATGTGGACATAAAGTTGAGATATGCATTTTTGTATATGAAAGTTAAGGAATGCACGCAAGGTTTACAGGTATATATTTGTTCTGGTCTTATGTGGTGGTGGTCATATTTTAGACTAGTAATATTAGTAGAGGTGTTTGAAAGACACTCTAAATTCTGCATTTTGCCAAGAGGTTTAGCACTGTGTGGAACTAGTGTGGTAGGAAGTGGTGAAGTCAATGATGATTCAGATTATTATACTATCCGAACTGTAATGAGGGTGGTGCAAAGAGGATACAAGTTGTCAGGAAGCATGATTACACAAGTGGTAATGGTGTTTGAGTCTGTGAGGGACTAGTTATGTGGGTTCGGACAACATACCAGATTGCCTCTTAGCACTAAATGTAGTGTCATAAATTAATTTATAAAACTTTTAAGTCTTAGCCTCTCCACTAGGTACATACCCAACAATTAGAGGATAGCCATTGTGGTGTCCCTTCACAAGGGTGGATCTGCCACTGACCTTGGAAACTATAGCCCGATTAGTCTTACTGATGGAAAGTCATGGGGACCTATTATAATGGAACACTTAAATAATCAGATTGGTAGTCTGTAGGCCCTTGACCCAAATCAGTTTGGGTTTGTAAAGGGTAAATCCTGCCTTCTGAATCTGATGAGGATATTTGATGGTATGACCAAAGCACTGGATAATAGCCAATCAGTGCACACTGCCTACTCGAATCTAGCTAAGGCCTTAGTCACCACCCCATACTCTAGTATTATTGAAACGCTCACTCGCCAGGATAATAACACCTATGTAGCCCACTGGATAGCACATTGGCTTGCTGACAGAACACACAGTGAGGGTTGGTAGCACATCTTCCCTGAGGAGTTGGGGAACTGGCATAAAGGTTAAGGTACTAGTGCTATTAACCAAAATAGAATGTGTGCAATGGAATTCAAAACATGGAGTGCACATGCTAGTACTTACTAAAAAATAATATAATGAACACCAAATTTAAAATAGCACATTTATGTTTAACTCATTAAAATCAAAATACATTAAAGGAAATCCAAAATGAACTCACATTTATGAAATCTCCATGTTCTCCTATCCAATAATAGTTTATAACCGAGTTAAAAGATTCAAAGAACAGTTATAAAAATGTCCAGTATATACATATAAATTGGTGTCAGCATGAATTTATTTCTTAAGATTTATTATTTATTTATTTACATTTGTTTACCGGGAAAATCCGACTGGATATGGGTCCTTTTTCAGCTGAGGCCGGGAGAGAAAAGCTCCACACAAAGATACATTAAGTACAGAAATTAATAATAAAAATTAATAAAATTGATATAAATGGAATTTAATGCTATCATAAGCCACAAATGTAAAATATGAGTAACTTAGTTACATGAGGACAGTGGATATACATGGAATATACATTCTTATATGCATACGAACATTGGTTACATCTCTGATGGCACATATTGAAACATTAGCACAATAGTAACTGTAAGAGCAGTGATGTAGTTATAAAGCTAATTGGACATAGCAGTTATGGCTGTAAACTGAACCAGATATAGAGCTGTGTTTGGAGAGATGGTGGAGTAAGCAGGTGCAGAGATTAGGAGGAAATAGTTGTGGAAGAATAAAGGACTAACACAGGATACAGAGTAAGTAGTGTAGATGGAATGGATGGCTGGTAGATGCCTTAAGTGACTGAGATGAAGTGAGGTATTAAAGGAGGAGGAATGCCGGCCCCTGCAGATGAAAGATTGAAATGAATCATGCAGGGTGTCTAAGTGGCTTGGGTAGGG
The DNA here is from genome assembly GCF_019279795.1 of Protopterus annectens. NCBI lineage: Eukaryota > Metazoa > Chordata > Ceratodontiformes > Protopteridae > Protopterus > Protopterus annectens. The sequence continues at coordinate 67,377,446 of NC_056747.1, forward strand.
GGGGTTGAGATAGAGAGTCCCTAGTCAGGCTTGGAGCAAGGGGATAAACAGTGACTTTTTAGTGCAGCTTTGAAGTGAGTGCATGATTGTATAGAGGTTATGGGGGGGGGGGGTTCCATGATTTGGATATTATGCAGGAGGAAAGAGCTTTCCCAGCTGAGTTCTTGGCTTTGGTTACTTGGAGTTGATTTTTGCTGCTGGAGCGTAGTGGTCTGGTGGTATGGTAGGGCTGGAGCAGATTTTGGAGGGGTGGGACTTTAAGACGATAGTTCACTAACCTGTGAGCAAGGGAGAGTTGATTTAGGTGAAGAAGTTGTGGGAGTTCGAGACAGTTAAGTTCAGTGAGTGAGATGCAGTGGTGACTGCGATAGGTAGTCTTGGTGGCACATTTGACGATTTTGTTGCAACAAGACTTGAGCTTATTTAGGTTGGTTTGTTGTTGCCTGGTAAATATAGGAGAGGCATAGAGTAGAGTGGATATAAGGTGGGAATTGCCAACTGAGATTCTGCCTGTTTTGGTGACGAATTGCTTATTTCTGTAAAAAGCCCCTAGTTGTTTTGTGAACCTTTTTTATGGTCAGAGAAATGTGAAAGTCACATTTGAGACAGTTGTCAATCTCAACACCTAGTAGTTTGGTATGTTCTGTTGGGGAGAGGATGGTGTTGTCGTTGCTGTAATATTAAACTGGGAGTTGGTTAGGTTAGACTTTGAGGGTTGGAAATGAGGAGTTTAGTCTTGTTTGGCTTGAGTATTAACTGGGAATTAGATAGCCAAGTTTTTACAGAGGTAAAGGCTTCCTGAGTGATCTTATGCAGTTCGGGTAGAGATTGGGCTGAGCAGATGATGGTGGAATCATCTGCGTACTGTATGAGACAGGCCTGTTTTGTGGCAGAAAATAGATTATTGGTGAAGAGTGAGAAAAGTAGAGGTCCAAGGATGGATCCTTGGGGAACACTGAATAAGACAGGGAGTTGTGGAGATGTGTCATTGTAACAAACAACGGATTGTAGGCGGCCTGTTAGGTAGCTATGAAACCAGTCAGTAGCTGATTGGGAAAAGGACAGATTTGTGAAAACAGAAATAAGTTGTTTGTGTGACACCATGTCAAAAGCCTTGGATAGATCTAGGAAAGTAGCAGAGGAGTATAAGCCACTGTTCTTATGCTGGAGGATAGTGTTAGTGAAAGAGAGTAAGGTGGTAGTAGTGCTATGGTATGGTCTGAAGCCATGGTGTGTGCTGGAGAAAAGATTATTAGTTAGGAGGTAATCTATGACTTCAGTGGGGAGAGGATGGTTATGGGCCTGTAATTGGAGAGTTCAGTGGAGGGGCCACCTTTGTGGAGGGGAATGATGTGGGATATTTTCCACAGTGTAGGGACATAGCATTCTGATAGGGACTGTTTAATCAGGCTAGAGACTGGATAGGCTAGGGCATCAACAGCCATTGTTAGGTATTCACAGGGGAGATTTTCGGCAGCTAGTTTAGTTGGTTTGACTTTCGATAGAAGTTTTTTTTATGTTGGAGGTAGGAACTGGAGTAAATGAAAAGGTAGTGGGTGGATTGTTAGATGTTGATGTGGGGAGGGAGGGGAGGGGTTGTGTTGTTTAGCTAGAGAGAGGATAGTTTCCGTGAAGTGTTTATTGAATGAGGTAGTGATACTCTCAGAGGAGGGGAGAGGGTTAGGTGGAGGGGTACCAACTTTACCCGGGTGGAGAATGGAGTTTATGGAGGACCAAAAATGCTTGGGGTTCTGTTGGGGGAGTTAAGTGTGGACTAATAGAATTGGATTTTCTCCTGTTTTATTAGTTTTTTGACTCTATTGCGCAATTCTTGACATTTTTGTCTAGCTGAGGGAGTTTTAGTGATGCGCCAGTGGTCCCAGGCTCTGCCTCTGATTTTCATTATTGACCTGGTGGGTTTCTGTGGCCATGGGGAGGGGTGTATAGCTCCAATTAGTTCTGATGCTGTCCCTATACTATACTGTATTTTGTACAAGAGAATTTTGCAATTGTATATGGGAATACTGGATTATCTTGGTGTGTTACAAGAACACAGTCATAAGTTCATTAGGTAGACTTTAATTTGTATATTGAATGAGGAAAGCTAGTCATAATGTCTTATGCTTCTGTTGCCATAACAGACTTTACTTGCTGAATTGTTAGCTTTGTGTTTGCTCAGTAAGGATTTGTATAGGGATCACAGGCTTCTTGTTGGTATGTATGGTATAGGGATATTTTTTTTAGAATATGACATTTGTTTGGTTTATTGACTAGATTGTGTGCAATAAGTAATTGAATGTAGCTGAGTTGTTCACGTAGTTCCAGCTGTTTGTGTTTTTTGGAGGGTTACACAATGATCTACCCCGTAGGGAAGGTTGTATGCAAATTTTGCAATTTTATTGCAGCATTAATGTAGTTTAGTAGTCTCATTACAGTATGTTTTTGAGTACAGGTGAGGCATAAGGTAGTGTTGAAATCAGGTAGGCAGAGGCTGAAGCTTTTCAGTTTAACTTCCAGATACAAGGATGGCATTGTCCCTAATCAGGGCCATAATAGAATACAGTTTTCTCCTTTGTCATATCCTTACTACACACACATTGCTCAACTGAAAAGATGACAGCGCTGTCTAAACATGAAAATGCTGGGGATGAGCTCCTTAATTAATACAGACTGAAGAGGACCCCCTCATTAGTTTACCTCAACTCAAATAGGCTGTAGTATGACAACCTCATCTTAGCCTATAGGACTGTAAACTTAACCTCCTTAATCTTTGAAACCTATAACTACCACTAATATATACTTTAAGGACCTGAACCTACAGTACAAAATACACAGAATCATTTCACATAATAGATATCAGTCCTGAAAGATCCACCCGACATCAAAGTAACGCCCTAACTCTTTTTAAAACTAATTGTGATGATAGATGGAGATTTGTAATTATAGCCCTAGACTGTGTACTCAGACCCTTGTAGTTAGAGGAAAGAAGTAGTGGGATTTGGTGAAAAGAAATAGTGGGATTTAGTGAAAAGAAATAGTGGGATTTGGTGAAAAGAAATAGTGGGATTTTCATTGGCTAAGCTGTTAAATATCTACTAGACTGATTGTCTAGTACTAGCTTAAGAACATATGAGTCTATAAGGTAGGTGATTATAGGATCTTCAGAACGAGCTCCCAGGGAAAAGGTAAGGAGTTTTCTTTGCAAGAGAGTAGCAGTCTGTTAGAAGCGTTGAAGTTAAGTTGTCAAAGTGGGAAGGGAGAGAAATGAAGATATTATAGTAAAAGAGGTGTAGCCTATGTTACAAGTAATTTAAATATAAAGTACTTCTTTGATGGAGAATATTTGAAGCTTGTAGATTATTGGCTGTAAATGTGTATGAGACTAGTATGACAACTACAAATGAAATGAAGCAGGTAGTAAGGAAAATACACAAAATAGGTTCAGCTTTTCTGACTGTAGCAAGGTGATACAAAGGGAGTTATCACTGTGTAGCAGGTGGTAATGTCCAGAACGTTCTGTGGACTGTCAGAATCATCTGCACAGCATTATTTGCTAGAGAGCTTTCTTGCTGCCGTCATGCAGTTTACTAGCTCAAAACAAGTTCACTCCCTCTGTAAGATTTAAAACAGTGAAAAGAAATGCCTGTATGTATAACCAAAGAGTCCAGGAGATTATTAACAGGGCATAAACATTGAATTAAACAGTATCACTGCAAAAAATTAGAAAAAGTAGTTTAATCTTATAAAGGATTTTAGTGGGTAAGACAATGTAAAGTACCTTCTCAACTGGCTGATTAGAGCATGATAAATTTAAATAAGGCAGTTAAGTATAAATACCAGCACACGGTGCCATTCAACAATCTGGCAGCCCTCAACTCTATGGTGAGGAGCACAAAAATAAAGTAAAAGGGTCCCTGATCTGATGCTCAGGAAGGGTATGTCCCCCAATCTAGTGCAAAGTCCATTATCCCTGATCTGAACCCCTAATTACTAAGTTGTGGAGGAAAGAAATGACAGAAAACAGCTCGCTCTTGTGATAAATGGAACAATGTTGCATTTTATAGCCCTCAATAGGCGCTACCACAATTCAGCCATGATGACAAATGCACTACTGGTTCTGGTAGGATACTACTGATTAGTAGCTCCCAACTGTATCCCCAACACCTTGTGTGCCTGAGGTGGCTGGACTTCTCACTCCCATCCTAGCTAGAACTCTGCTGTTTGAACTATTAAACATACTTTAATTTCAGTCCAGAAAATGAATGGAGCTTGTTGGGTAAGACTGTAGTGTGGCCATGTATCTGAGGGAGCCTGATAAGTGTGTTTGATCAAACTGGTCAGGGGAAGTCATGGAAACTGTAGACATTAAATCTAGTTAAAACAAAAATGAACTTTTGTTAATGAGATAAGAGGGAACATTTTTCCAATAGAGACAGCCTAGCTTGAAGGTATATATTTGGGGAGCGCTACAGAATCCTAAAAGCCCAAAATCCTGAAAGTTCAAAATACTGAAAACTCAAAATACTGAAAACACACAGGATGCCAACATTCACTATATTCCAGCACAAGTACATACAGAAACAAATAAAACACAAACTATATTACTGTTCTCCAAGTATAAGCAGGGGGCAAGCCCTCCTGCACCCCCAAATGGGGGGTTGTGCCACCCACAGCCCCTGCTACTTAAATATATCATCTCCAAGATTGCACTTAGTGTAGTTCAGTGCAATCTCAAAGTGGATATATTTAAGTAGCAGGGGGTGTGGGGGTGCAAGGGGGCTTGCCCCCTCCTGCATATAGTTGAAGGGTAATATGTTTCTGTATGTACTTGTGCTGGAATATAGTGAGTGTTGGTATCCTGTGTGTTTTCAGTATTTTGAACTTTCAGGATTTTGGTCTTCAGGCTTTTGGGCTTTCAGGATTCCATAGCGCTCCCATATGTTTGTACTTGGATGAGCTGAGTATAAAGCGAACACTTTTTTCCTAGAAACTACATTCATTTCAACCCACTAACTAGTCTGAAAGCAGGGAACCACAATCAAGGTCAAGCCACTAACTAGTCTGAAAGCAGGGAACCACAATCAAGGTCAAGCCACTAACTAGTCTGAAAGCAGGGAACCACAATCAAGGTCAAGCCACTAACTAGTCTGAAAGCAGGGAACCACAATCAAGGTCAAGCCACTAACTAGTCTGAAAGCAGGGAACCACAATCAAGGTCAAGCCACTAACTAGTCTGAAAGCAGGGAACCACAATCAAGGTCAAGCCACTAACTAGTCTGAAAGCAGGGAACCACAATCAAGGTCAAGCCACTAATTAGTCTGAAAGCAGGGAACCACAATCAAGGTCAAGCCACTAACTAGTCTGAAAGCAGGGAACCACAATCAAGGTCAAGCCACTAACTAGTCTGAAAGCAGGGAACCACAATCAAGGTCAAGCCACTAACTAGTCTGAAAGCAGGGAACCACAATCAAGGTCAAGCCACTAACTAGTCTGAAAGCAGGGAACCACAATCAAGGTCAAGCCACTAACTAGTCTGAAAGCAGGGAACCACAATCAAGGTCAAGCCACTAACTAGTCTGAAAGCAGGGAACCACAATCAAGGTCAAGCCACTAACTAGTCTGAAAGCAGGGAACCACAATCAAGGTCAAGCCACTAACTAGTCTGAAAGCAGGGAACCACAATCAAGGTCAAGCCACTAACTAGTCTGAAAGCAGGGAACCACAATCAAGGTCAAGCCACTAACTAGTCTGAAAGCAGGGAACCACAATCAAGGTCAAGCCACTAACTAGTCTGAAAGCAGGGAACCACAATCAAGGTCAAGCCACTAACTAGTCTGAAAGCAGGGAACCACAATCAAGGTCAAGCCACTAACTAGTCTGAAAGCAGGGAACCACAATCAAGGTCAAGCCACTAACTAGTCTGAAAGCAGGGAACCACAATCAAGGTCAAGCCACTAACTAGTCTGAAAGCAGGGAACCACAATCAAGGTCAAGCCACTAACTAGTCTGAAAGCAGGGAACCACAATCAAGGTCAAGCCACTAACTAGTCTGAAAGCAGGGAACCACAATCAAGGTCAAGCCACTAACTAGTCTGAAAGCAGGGAACCACAATCAAGGTCAAGCCACTAACTAGTCTGAAAGCAGGGAACCACAATCAAGGTCAAGCCACTAACTAGTCTGAAAGCAGGGAACCACAATCAAGGTCAAGCCACTAACTTGTAGGAAAGTAATTATTAGCCAAAACACATATATATGAAAACAAGGTTTAAAATGGAAAGATGAGCCTTGTAAGCCAGCTTGCCAATAAAACTGAACTGCACTTTTATCATTAGACAGGTCCCAGGGAATGCTGATGAATGAAAAATGCAGAGGGATAGAGAGAGAAGAGAGAGAAACCAGAAACAGGATGAGAAACCATGGATGACTGAGTGAATGGGTGAATGAATGAATGAATGAATGCATGAATGAGGGCTATAAAGTACTGCAACCCTGAGGACATTATTTAGGTGATATGCGTATGATCTCCAGTAGATCAGAAAGGGATAAAACTGTGTCCAAATACCAATAAACAATCAGTATGTGAACAAAGGAGTTAGTGCAGACTGCTGAATATCACATTTGTTTAGCAGGCAGCACTGTTGTGTTTATTTCAAACAATAACATCGGTAGTTAAAGCAGTATGACACACATTTCAGAATGAGCAGGGGAAACTACTTTAGGTCAGTCAGTAAACATTTCTAAAGATATATATATATATATATATATATATATATATATATAGTATAGGGACACCATCAGAACTAATTGGAACTACGCACCCCTGGAGGATAGTGTTAGTGAAAGAAAGTGGTGCTGTGTGTGGGGGGCTACCCTATACTTATGGAAAAAAAAAGAAAAGTATATGGAGCATGTTATAAACAATTGTTTTGTGTTTGTAAAATTCCTTCTCTAATTCTGGACATAGAAAAGATTATTAGTAAGGAGGTAATCTATGACTTCAGTGGGGAGAGGATGGTTATGGGCCTGTAATTGGAGAGTTCAGTGGAGGGGCCACCTTTGTGGAGGGGAATGATGTGGGATATTTTCCACAGTGTAGGGACATAGCATTCTGATAGGGACCGTTTAATCAGGCTAGAGACTGTTTTTATGCTGGAGGATAGTGTTAGTGAAAGAGAGTGATGCTGTGTGTGGGGGGCTACCCAATACTTACGGAAAAAAAAAAGAAAAGTATATTGAGCATGTCATAAACAATTGTTTTGTGTTTGTAAAATTCCTTCTCTAATTCCTATTTACAATCAGAAGCTTTATTCCTGTGGTTGCTATATGTAGTACAGCTCCTTATGTTATAATGACAGTGCAGTTAGACCTCTGTGAAAGGCTGCATTAAATTCTGTGAATGTTTTCTTTCCTGTGTCATTGTCAATTTGATTAATTTTGTAATCGATCAAAAGGAATGATTGTCTGACAATTGGATTTTTAGTATAATGGAGGTTTAGTTATAGATGCATATTTAGTATAATGGAGGTTTAGTTATAGATGCATATTTAGTATAATGGAGGTTTAGTTATAGATGCATATTTAGTATAATGGAGGTTTAGTTATAGATGCATATTTAGTATAATGGAGGTTTAGTTATAGATGCATATTTAGTATAATGGAGGTTTAGTTATAGATGCGTATTTAGTATAATGGAGGTTTAGTTATAGATGCGTATTTAGTATAATGGAGGTTTAGTTATAGATGCGTATTTAGTATAATGGAGGTTTAGTTATAGATGTATATTTAGTATAATGGAGGTTTAGTTATAGATGCATATTTAGTATAATGGAGGTTTAGTTATAGATGCATATTTAGTATAATGGAGGTTTAGTTATAGATGCATATTTAGCATAATGGAGGTTTAGTTATAGATGCATATTTAGTATAATGGAGGTTTAGTTATAGATGCATATTTAGTATAATGGAGGTTTAGTTATAGATGCATATTTAGTATAATGGAGGTTTAGTTATAGATGCATATGTACATAGAATGTTTTACTGTACATTTCTATGGGATTTTATCATTATTTTTATTTAGTAATTTTGAAAAAAATGTCTTCAAGCAACTTTAAAGAACTTTAGGCACATGTGGAGACTAAAGGCAGCTTTAAAAATGGGATGTAAAGTGGGATGTTCTCTTTAATGATTTGATTTCTTGTATTCATTCATACAAAGTTTCTGTGGTGCGTCCTTTGGGGGATCTCTGCAAATGCAAAATTTCTATGAATAGGCAGTCTTTCTCCTATTCTTTTAAGCGTCAGAATTAATTATGTCACTTGGTTGCAGTTTGCCGCCTATAACAGTATAACAATGTTATTCTGTATGATGCTGAATGTTAATGAGTTTTATGGTAGGAAAACATGAATCAAGTATGGGTTACATCTTAATATTTTATCACCCCTCCCTGTATCTCCCACTGGCAGGAGGCTCACACTGCAGGTAACCAAACTAATAGGCTGAATTGGAAGAGTTTTGCTTTATGGGGTATTATCCCCCCTACATTAATTGTAGTCCAAGAGAAGTTGTTTTACTCTGTAGTAGATTCTAGTGATGCAAAAAGATCTAATCATAGAAGTTGAGGCTATAATTTTAATGGCAGTAAGGTATATTAATGGGACCACATGTAGGCAGCATAATACGTTTGGATTATGCATACATCAATACTCTCTTAATTGATGCTGCTATTTCTACCTCTTATTGTTAGAGTGGTGACCAAAACTATGATTGCTCTCTGAGTTTAGAGAAATCTTCCTTTTATTTCCTGCTAGGTCAATAAGCTAAGTGTTAGATAAATTCTGCACCTTGACTAGTCTGATCCTTGACAGAAGACCTATCTTCCTAAAATGAAGTATACACACACACGCGCACACACACACACACACACACACACACACACACACACACACACACACACACACACACAAAAACCTTTATAGCTGTCAGAGCAGGAAGACAGATCCTTGTAATATGATATGGGAATGTGAAAAAAGTCAGATAATGTGAAATATTCTGGAATGCCACTAAGACAGGTGTGGAAGTATGGTTTGAATTAATTAGCGATTTGGGTCTTGCAGTTCATATCTGTTAGATAAGTCATATTGCCTGATTTCAGGAATTACCACAGTCTTCTGTTCTGTAATAGGCTTGCCTTTACTATTATAAAAAATACAAAATTATAAAAAAAAAATTTACTAAAGTAAGTCGAGAAAACAGTACTGGTGATTTTTCTTCTGAAGCCCACTGTCTTTGAGAGTCATCTGTCATCTTTAATAAAGATGTTCAAAAAAACAAAACAATTGCTTTCCATTTGCGTGATGGCAATAGAATACAGCTAGTATAATCTGAGCCTTTATTGCATTTAATATTCTGCCTCTCCTCTATCCCTAAATTAGTCATTCTTCCTTTTCTTTCTGTCCTGCATCATCATGAATGCCTCCATGGATTCCTGCTTCCAGTACTCTGGGTTAATGAAGAAGTACTTTTGGTTGCATATCTAGGTTGCAATCTGCTGTCTATGCCATCTCCTTCCTGTCAACCCTTCACATTTCTTTGACATGATCTTGTGCATGCATGACATGTCCATCACATTCTTTCTATCGACTAATGGGAACAGCCACAGCCATTCCATTCTCTGGTCATACACTTTCAAATACAATCCCACACATGGTCATTATATGAATTTTTTCTGGACTTCCTCCACTACATTCTTTGTTCGATTCCCACTGTAACCAATCTGCATTTTACACATGAAAGCAGTACATAAACATTTTAATCTCGGTCATTTTTTAGCGGCTGTAGAAGCACTTAAAACAAAGTGCTCCTACAGCCATGATCTTTGCAGGGCTCTTCCTGCCCCAATCCACACCCCTTTCATGAATTGCAGCCAACTGCTGCATGAATTAAAGCACCCGGACCTAACAGGCAGCAGCTTTGAATGCAGATCTGGGTTGGTGACGTAACTGAATTGCTGTGAAAAAGCTGGAAGTAATTGCAACTTTTCCACGACAGTTCAGTGCGATCGCAAAAGTGGGACTTTTCAGGTCCCACTACTTGATACAGCTGGCAACAGGATAAGGTGGCTTAACCCGTAAGTGTCCCACTGACAACGGGATGGGTGGCAACCTTATCCATATGTGTGTATGATAGGGAAGTTCAGTTGGAAACAGACTACAAACCCTTACTAAGCACTTTCAAAAAGTCCCAGCTAGACTGCAATAAATGTTTTTTAACCCACAGAAGTGTAATCTAAATGTAAAATACAGACCAGGCAATGAACGACATATAGAATATATGCTAAGAATAGCATATATTCTAAACAAGATAGGAGAACTGGTAGAAAAAATGGACATTCTTTGGGAAATACAATAGCTATCATTTAGAAGTTTAGAAATGTGCTAATACTGACTTAGAAATGTATTTAATGAAATAAGGTACAGTGAAAGGCTATCATAAGCAAAAGTATTTTATTTATTTTACATTTGTTGACTGGGATAGTCTGACTGGATACATGTCCATTTTCAGCAGAGGCCCGGGGAGAAAAACTCCAAACATACACAAAAATCAAAGTAATTACAAAGGAAAGAAATTCAGTCTTAATTTTTCGTTCATTAAAAAAGTAAATTGTGTTCAGATATAGTCAGGTAAGAAGACAAGTTCTTGAGAAGAGGATACATGAACCACAATGGGGAATTATAAAGTGCAAATAAAGAGCAAGAGGTATATGGAACTGGCCAGGAATGTGTACTGAAATCAAACAGAGCAGAACTGTGGATGATGTAACATTCCCCTTTGTCTTTTGACTAGCCCAATTGAAATCACTTTGGCTAGCGATCTAGGAGACTCTTTCTGATGCCCTCATCCTTTATAAGGCTGTCTGATCGTGTAAAACATTCCTTATTGTACTTTCAGTCATTTAAAATTCACCGTGTCTGTTTGCTGCTTTTCATTTTATTGTGTCCTTTTCCTTTTGATTAACTTTTTCACTGTCCTTAGTCAAACATGTTGATACTTTAGTATTGCTGTTTTGATGTGTTTGTCTTTGTTTTTTATATAGTTGCACCATATCTTATTTGTGAATAATTGTGTAGTTTACCTGCCCCTACCCACCATTAAGGAAACCACGGTAAAAAATGTCTCCAAAGCAACTTCATGCTTCTTAAGACAGAAGTGGAACTTCATGACACCCATGCAGACGGACAATACAGTTACAACTGCTGAATCTCTACACAAATGCACTCTATAAGCACTTACACGAGTGTATGGATCATACTATCCCAAACAGAACCAAGACGCTATCCTCCAAAAAAGGAAGCCAATCTGGTGGTCCTCTGCTCTACAACAGAAGGAAGAAACTGTTGCAAAAGAGAGTAAAATCCCATGAGTGGAGGAGCTCCCTGGTCAGCCTCTGTAAGAAGCTGAGATCCCTTATAAGATCCTCCAAAGCTAACTACAAAAAGAAAATTGTCACTGATTCTAAGGACAACCACAAAGCATTCTATAGCTATGTCAAGAATCTCAATAGCAACACCCAGGTCTGTTCTGAGTTAAAGCACAATGGCACGAATATTACAGAACCAACTGATATTGCCAACATCCTGGAAGATAGGCTCAGTTCTAACTTTACCCACCCCACCCCCTAAAGGGCCCATATCCATACAGGAAGAATGCAGAGTCCCTGTAATCACATATATGCAGGTAAAAGCTGCACTCTTTAAAACCAAAAACACAGCATCCATGGGACTGGACAACTTCCCAGGCTGCATTTTACATGAACTTCAGAATGAACTGGCTCCCCACCTAAGCACCATGTTCAATCATAGTCTCACATCAGCCTTTGTGCCCACTGAATGGCGCACAACAACAGTTATCCCACTCCACAAAGAGGGAGCCACCACTGATCCTGGTAACTGTCACCCTATTAGCCTGATGAGCCTATTATGTAAGGCCATGGAACGTATCATCATAGAACTCATAAACAAAGACATTGGTAACCTCCAAACTTTAGACCCCACCCAGTTCGGGTTTGTGCAAGGCAGATCATGCCTTCTGAACTTGATCGACTTCTTTGAGGCAGTCACCAAAGCATAGACAAGGGTAAGGTGGTTTACACAGCCTATCTTGACCTCATTAAGGCTTTCAACACCATCCCCCATTCTGGAATTATAGCTAAACTTACTAAACTAGGTATAAATCCCTACATCACAAGATTTGTTGCCAACTGGCTCACTTACAGAACCCACACTGTAAAAGTTGCAAACTCCAAGTCTGACTTCAAACCAGTGACAAGTGGAGTACCACAGGGTTCAGTTCTGGGACCTCTCCTGTTTGGTATCTACTTCTCTGAAGTACAGGCTAACATGGAAGACCTCTGGCTAACGAAGTTCACAGATGACTGCAAACTAGGAGCCATAGTCGAGTCCCGAAATGGTGTGGACATCCTACAGAAGGGCCTCACTGAGACAGATGCCTAGTGTCACCGGCATGGCCTCAAGCTCAATGCCAAAAAGTGCATTGTCATCCCCTTTGGTAAAAACTCTGTACCCATGAACTACCACATAAACAGCAGTCTATTTAACGCCAAATGTGTGATAAGAGACCTTGGGACCCAGGTGGACAGTAGTCTCTCCTTTGATAATCACATCGCCATAGTAGTCAGGAAATCCTTCTGTGTGGCACACCTCATCACAAAAGGGTTCTCATCCAGGAAAAAAGAGGTCATTGTTCCCCTCTACTCATCACTCATTAGACCCATTATAAAGTACAAACGCCCCTTTTGGAATTTACCTCACAAGACATCTGCAGCAGCTTGAAAGGCCACAGAAGTACCTCATAAAGAGGATTACTGGCCTCAAACAGATGCCTTACACTGACCATCTCAAAAAACTCCAGCTTTACTCTGTAGCATATCGCCTACTCCAAAGAGATCTCTGCCTAACATATAAAACTATGTTAAACCCAGAGCCATTGGACATGGTACATCTAAAGAAATCCCAATCTCTCTGAGTTACATGCTCTAGGGACCGAAACCTTGTCAAAACAATAAACAGGACATGCTGGAGGGATAGATTCCTGACCCAGAGACTTCTATACTCTGGAACAAGCTACCCATCTATGTCAAGCAAAGTTCCTCATTAGCACTCTTTAGAAAAATCTTGATGAGTGGATGGGAAATAGGAAATACACCCCAGGGATCATTTCTGTGGCTCTGCTCGACAGAGTCACAGGAAATTAACTTTCTTGGGTGCTGTAAGCCAGGGAACCTTGTTGGCTAGGCTTACTTAGGCCCTTGGGCCGATAGTCTAGTACCTACCTATGAACCTAGCATGACATTAGCATTCTAGTGCCATAGAGAAGGTGAGGTGAGTGAGAAATCTGCCTCAGGTATCAACTTGTAGGGGACACTGAACCTTAAAAATGTCTGACAGCTTACAAGTTGTCATTAAGTGATAGCCAACATTTGCATAAGCGTGTAAACTGTTTAAATCTCAAATTGTTCTCTTTCATTGTAAATGTATGTAATCATTGTAAATGTAATTCAACTACCTTTAAAAACATCAGCATGGCAAACACTGTCTAAATGACAGCTTGAAGACTGTTTACTTGTTTTAAAAAATGTTTAACAGTTTAAAATCTTTCATTAAGAGACCCCTTATAGGAAGAATGGAGGGGACACCTGATGGGTACAGTGCTCAAGGTACCATATAACCTTACTACAGGATACACTCAGCATTCTGTTTGTTGATTTGATGACCCTTTCACTCAGACTATGGTGGTCTAGTCTGGGTGAGATTTTCTGCTACCATCTGTTCCACTTCCCTCAGCCGATACTTTACATCAGAGTTGCAATGTTCTGTATGTTGAATATTTCTGTATAGAACATCTACTTTCAGCTAACTTTCACAGCTTTACTGATCTACTGCACTTGTCTTTGAGTCATCAGCGATCAATGAGATCTTTATTATTATTATTATTCCATTGGTTATGTCTGAGAGAACCACACTGAAGGGTATGAGACCCAGGATCAAGCACTGCACTAGTCCACTATTCATAGCCCCCCCCCATTCTGATAGTGTCACTTGCGCCTCCTCAGCTCTTCTGTCCTACCCTTCAAGCATGATACGTTCCATTTCCTCAGATTCGGGTTTTCACCAACCCCTCCAGCTTCATTAGTTGTTGTCTGCTGGATCTCCCTAGTCAAGTTCTCCTCTAAACCAGTCATACAACTAGATCAGGGTTAACTGACTGCTTCTTGTGTCATGATTCCATATTGACCATTGTCCTTAAGGAAAGCAGACAGCGTTTCTCTCTGTCACAGTGAAGCAACAAGACTGAAATTCCATGAATTTCTGCTTGTCTCTCCAACATACCTTTTTTCATCTTCAGAAATATCTGTTCCAGACAGCAGTCTGTCTACGATCTGTATCAGGGATCTGCTGACATTCTGGTCAGATTCATTAGGACCCCAACATGCAGTGCATCTGGTCTATGTGCCTTTTCTTACCTTAATGCTGTCACCCAGCTCTCAAGCTGCTCCCACTTTATCCCACTGTCCTTCCACTTTTTTCTCTTTTTGACCTCCATCCCTCCCAGCATGGCATCCCACTGTCCCTTTCCTTTTACGGAAACTGAGGCTGTGCTATGCCCTTGGAGTTAGCCACTAAAAGGTATAGGCATGTATCTAATGAAGGAATGAGCACTGATGCCTGTGATCCACTTTTACCATTAGCACAGAGTTATTTACATGATTTGACTACCTGTGGTATAGCTGAGCCTTGTGTACATATATCTCCCATGAGCTTTTGTTTTATATTGTTTTTTACAAGCTATAATTACCCACATATATTAAATGGAAACAGCAATCTGAGTTACATACAGGGACTAAGTGTGAAAAGAATATAGATAAGAGACATGTGTGTTTCATTCATTCCATGCTGTTTTAACAGCAGGGGGATAGGTAAGCACAGCCGAAGCATGCAAAAAAGTTACTCCCTGCCTACAAATTCCAAATGTCTGTTTAGGTAAATATAATACCTTAATGAAAGTGGAGTTAAATATATGCACACAGATCTCAACTGTACTGTACTGTACTGTTTTACTGCATGCTTCTTATTCTGTTTCAAGTATCTTATCTTCAGCTCCTAGAATTCTACATATTACTTAAAAGTGTGACTCACTGAAACAAAGGTGACATTAACTGAAACAGTTAAAGACTTGTTCAACTGCAGGAAAAAAAGAAGAAGAAATAAAACAAGTATGATACCTCTCATGATGTTGCGGTTCTATTATCCTCTTGCAGTTTTAAAAATCGGGTATGATTATGGTCCCGAGACTGACGGATGCATAAAAGAAGCTAAGCTGAATTGCCACAAGCAGGTAGAGAACCAGTGACAGGCTCATTGTTGCCATGACTCATATGCCTCAGTGCTAGCAGTTCAGTGGAGCTGAGAGTGGCCCTCGGGGTGGCTGTTTGGTGCAGGTGTTTTTGGTAACATAATACCAGAGTGATACACCTGAGGAAGGACGTTAACTTCTGAGTGAGGCCATTTGCTAATGAATGGATTAACAGTGACAGTCCACAAATAATGGGAGGATATTTGAATGGCTCCCAAGTCTTTCAGCTTTTCCCAGTTAGGGGTCGGCACAGCGGAATGCAACAAAATCTAGGAGGTTTAGGATTTCTGCATGGTAGTGTTTGTTTCAGAGAATATTTTCACAGGCAGACAGCAATGGCTAGAGGTGTGATGAGAAAGAAAGGAATTGCTCAAATGAAACTGTATAACCCATAAGACCACCCACAATGAATTTTGTTGACTGTGTGTCTTTGAATGCACTTATTTGCAACTGTATTATATAATGTAAGTTTTACACTTTTGTATCTTTTTATTCTCAACTGTATAATGTATCTTGGAGCTTTTCTCCCCGGGCCTCCACTGAAAATGGGTAATTTTGGCCCAGTGGACTTCTCCGGTAATCAAACTGGAAATAAATAAATAAATATTTGAGAACATATTTTTTGGGAATACAATGAATTGGTTGATTTCAGAAATTCCCTTCTAAGTTTAGAGATGTCATCAGCCAAAAAAGCAATTAGTTGAAAATGGAATTTAATAACTAATCGAACTGCAACAGAACTATATAAGGTTGTAAAGGAAATAAAAGAATTGGAGTGGGATCCATAGAAAAGAGAAGGAAAAAACTATATAGAAGTAAACAGAATCTGTGGGAATAATACAAACAGAATAATGTTCAGGAGAAGGAGGACTAAAATTTCAGGGAACGCAAGACATAAGCAATCTGTTTAATGAAAAATTAAATAGTAATTGTTACTTTCTGTATGTATAATGCGTGAGAAGAAAAATAGATTTGTAATGTTTTGTTTTATTCTTTTATAATTGAATGTGTACTTTTGTCACTATGTAATACGCAATGTTAATAAAGTGTTTAAAAAGAAAACAATGACTGTCCAGAAAGAAAAGCTTAAGATGGGAAACTGAGAAAATCTAACAGGACTAGATTCTAAACAGAATTTAATGGAAGTCGCCTGTGAGCATAAAAGTATTATAGAAACCATGCTTCAAAAATAACTTAAGCCACTGCATTTACTATTTTGTACTAACATGTCATACGCACACACACAACACATTTATACATGCACTGATACACACACGTGTACCATGCCTCTCAACTTGCCAGATTTTCGCAGAATGTCCAGGTTTTTGACTCATATTTTGGTCTGTTTCTCCAACAACTGTGGTTTGGTGGCAAATCATTGCCAAATTGTTGAGGACTAAAGTCAGAAAATAATGAAAGAAATTTGAGTTTTAGTCTTCATATCCTTTATAAAGTTCATGCTAATGAAAAACCTGTTATTCTATCAACTTTCTAAGTTTGTATGAGCAATTTTTAATAATAGTCCCTATTTTTTGGCCTTTGTCCCACCATTATTTATGGCTTTGTCCAGATTTCTTGCTGTAAGAGGTTGAGAGGTAAGATGTGTATACACACACACACACACACAAACAGAGCACATACTCACACATACACTCAAATACACATACACAGATATACTTTTAAAATACTTGACAAAGTCGTAGAAATTCTTATGGTGGCCAGTATGTTTCACAATTATTTCTTGCTGTTGCAGACCTGAACTGAAACAACTGGTACATTCATTACTATTAGTTAAAAACAGTTAGGTAAACCAAAAATCTAAATGCAGGAAAATAAAATAGTTCACACGCAAATCCAATCGTTCTCCACTGTAGTTTCAATTTGCTACTTACTCTGTGCATCAGAACTGTTGAATGGAAGTGTACAGCTAATTCCATGAGATTACATAACCATTATTCATTCTAGAAACAACTATTAGTTTGTGCTTGACTTGCTTTTTTTTCTTTGTTGTCATACAAATGTCTCACTTTCATACAAAATAGTCCTGTTCCAGCGAATGAATGCACCTTATTTAAAAAACTATTTTATCAGCTTTGAGAATACTTTTTCTGCTTAAGTTTCACATAATGCTGCATTATTTGAGGATTACACTGCCATATTTCCATAAGGTATGATTTTCTTTCACCTTTTAATAATCCTTAGTGGCAGTATTAGAGTATGTTAGAATTTATCCACGATGATATACAATAATGCCATAAAATTAGTGGATAGAGAGAAAGCATCGTTACTGAAGGGTGCTGTTCCTTGGAGAATACTGGAGTGTTACAGAAATATTATCAGCTTTCACGGTGCATTTTAGCTCATCTCAGGTGTGCTGTCTCTCTTCCAGGATGACATACCCCACTCAGCAACTCAATATAATATTTTTTTTCTACTTTTGCAGTGTGTGTGTGACTGTGTGCATCTTTACCTTCTTTTATTCTTCCTTAAAGACTAGTTTTCTTTTTTTTGTTTTGTATCTATCTATATATCTCAGTGTGTGTGCGTGTGTGTGTGTGGGTATATAATATCTATATGTATGTGCATATATATATATATATATATATATATATATATATATATATATATATATATATTTATACACACACACACACACACACACACACATATATATATATATATATGTGCACATATGTGTGTGTGTGTGTGTATGGGTATATACTATCTATATGTATGTGTATATGTATGTGTGTGTGTGTCAAATGCATCTTGATCAAACTGAGAAGAGTGAAAAGGCAAAATAGCGAAGCGGCTTTTCAGTGAATTCTTTCCCTGAGAAAGAATTTGCTTGGCTGCTTTCTTTACTTTGCCATTTTCCCCACTGTAGTGCGATCTCAGAGTTGGTATATTTAAGCAGGGGGTGTGGGGGGCACAGCCCCCCACGTCAGGGAGAGTGGGGGCGAAGTCCCCCACATTATGTAATGTTTTAATGTTTTTTTTTTTTTTATTTATTATTTTGGAACAACAATTTTTTCCCTTGGAAAAAAATCGCTGTTCTGAGGTTTTGACGTTGTAAGCTTTCACTTACATGGGGTCGATTAATTATCGTTCGCTTTTGTAAGAGTGCAATAATATAATATAGACCCTATATATATATATATATATATATATATATATATATATATATATATATATATATATAGATATATATATATATATATATATATATATATATATATACATATATATTTATATATATATATATATATATATATATATATATATGGAATTAGTCGGAAAGGTCATTGAAATGTTTCGTAACATCAAATCTCACAATGTCAACATGCTTCTGTGGTTCTATACATGCACAGACAATACTTCTCAGAACATGAAATACAACAAGCAGTGCTTTTCCAGTGGGACAAGCTCCCTGTACCTCCATGTGGAGGGCTACACCTCCTCCCACAATCCACTGCTAATTGTATATGCTAACTCTGAGATAGCACAGTCCCTAGAGATTATCCTTTATCGCACAACTGTCGACAGTCTTTACTGTTGACCAAAGTGAGTTGAAAATACAGAAGTCGATCATAGCCATGATCAAACAACCTCTTGGAACTCATAGATAGATAGATGGATAGATAGATAGATGGATAGAAAAATAGATTGATAGACAGACAGACAGACAGAGACAAATACAGTAAATTCCTTATCAGAAGGAAGACAGCTAGCAGGAGTGAATGTCAAGAGGCCAAGCCGGGATCATCAAAAACCTAGAAGGTGAAACAGCAAAGCCTTGATTGTGTGGGATCGAGGTAGAGTAGGGATTGTGGTTTCGCTCCTTCCTGCACTGTAATATAATCTTTGAGTTTGTATATATAATTTGCAGGAGGTGGGGGTGGGGAGGGGCTTGCCACCCTACAAAAATGCAGCTTTCTGTTTTGTTTTTTGCTGACACTCCAGGTTTTTGATATTCTTGATTTGGTCTTTTGCTTTTGATGTTCACTTTTATAAGCAAACATGTAGATATACACAGACTGAGAGAGCGAGAGATCAATTTATCATACAACTCATGCATGCATTTGTTAAACTTGTAATTGTTTAACAAGACAGCAGGATATTCTGACACGTTCAGCGAAGTCCAAATCTCTGAGTATAGCACAAGAACCCACTGGCTAGTGCACAATGTTAAAAGCCTAGCTTGCTGAGCTATGTCACACCTCAGTTATAATGAGCATATATGGATAGTTTTCCAAAATGGAAAACATCACCACAGCGCCAGAGAAGGAGAGAGTATGTGGCAGATCCCAGCTGGATAATCCTGGGGAATGGGAGGCAGCAATATGTACTGCAGAACTGCCACCTTGAGTAAGTCAGGCAGAACTGCAGGAACAATGCACGGGCTGTGACAAGCATCTGCTAAGGAGCAGTCTCATACACTGAATCAAGGATATGTATACACACAACGGAATGCATGTGTGCTTGAGGCTGGTATAGTGAGAGATGGCACATCCAAGCTTCTATGGAAAGAATGCAGGGGGGGGGGATTGGCATGCAGAAAAAGTGCTGCCTGCTGTCTGGATGATGACACCTGCCACTGCTGCTCATCAGGCACAGGGAGAGTAGAAAAAAAACAAAAAAAACAATGAAGGCATATTTCTTCATATACTGGGTCAGCACTATCAGAGTCCATTCAAATGCACTGAATAAAAGGTATGTGGATTACAAGTGGATTTCTCTATCCCTTGCTGAGCTTCAACTGGACAAGCTGTTATCCAGTCAAGTTCAGCTTAAAAATAAACTGTACCAGCATTTGTTTTATTTATGCAGTATACTTTACATGTATGTTTTCCTTCTTTCTAATAATTATTCACGCCAATATTATATAAGTTGCTCAATTTCTGCTGTCTCTTAAACCTCACTCCTCATCCTACACATTATTCTCATGTATTATTCGCACAAAGTCAATTTATTTCTATATAATTTGTTACATCACTTTTTTAAAGATCCCATCTCTAGTTCTTTTATCGCCTTTAAAATATTCAAGACAAAAGTTACAGCTGATTTAGATTTAGATTTCATTTGGTCTTTCATTTAGGACTCTCATTTCCCTTTGTCTTTTTCTTTACTCTGATAACAATCCCTGACAGGGAGTGCAATCCCTAACCTGCAGCCCAAACTTCCTCTTCTTGGCCTTATCCCATTCTATTACCGTTCCCTCTCCAGCTATTTTTTTCAGATACCTTGGTTTCTTTGTCAGTTTTCTCCGGTAAATTCCAACGCCCTCTTGTCTATTTTGTGTACTCCTACTTGCAATCTTCTCTGTTGCCTAAATTTCCTTTCTCTATTTGTGTGTTGACTTGGTTTTTTGAATACTTTCTGTAATTTTATGAATATAGTATTCTGTATGGTTGCTTTTATTCTTTGTAAGGATCTGCATCCAAAATCCTACTGTTTTCTTATTTCTCAACCCCCAATTTTATCATCATCATCTTCCCTTTCCAATTTCATGTATATCCTTCTGCTTGCATTGTGTATATGAGCAGGGCTGGCCTTTGGTTAACTGGTGCCCTAGGCAAAAGGGCTCCAAACGCCCCACCCCCAAATAAGCTGGTGCCCCCATCCTAGTCTATCTACATCATCCAGATTACTAAAAAAGAGCCCCTGCTAGAATGGAGCCCTAGGCAGCCGCCTAGATGGCCTATGCCTAAGGCCGGCTATGTATATGAGCCTTAGCTGCATAGCTCTAAAGTTTCTATTCAAATGAAGCAATCCTAAACCACTTTGTTCTATCTCTGTGGTTCCCAAATATGCATTGAAGTCCAGATGGTTTAGGATTTTTGCTTGGAAATGTTTGCATAGGTATTTTTACACCCCAAGCAGACTTCAGAGAATTTTTCCTCAGGTAGGTAGGAAATGCAGGAGGTGTGATTGAAAAGAGAGAGGTTACTGGGGTTATGATTTTTGGGAATGTAACGACTTGACAGATTTAAAAAATGTCCTAGAGAGTACTGTGTCAGAAATGTTGGAGAAGCGAATGACTATAAGTAAGGGAGTTATTCTTTTGAGCTGGGATACAAGATCTTAATTGCTTATACATAATGCCATCTTACTAATTTTAATGCTATTGGCTGTCAAAAAACAAAAATGAGCCTATTTGCAGAATATCACCTTCATATCATTATGGCATACATATGCAGGGTGTGCACTGAATGCCCTAACTGGTAGGCCATTCAAAGAGTACAGACTTGTCAATCTAATCAAATCTAATCAGCTGGTACAATGGTGATTTAACAGCATGCACATTCTACAGGCTAGCAGTCACTTATTTTCGGGTCATTATGTTTCTCAGTGTAATCCAGCTGCTGCTGTTTGTTTTTCTGCCACAATTAAAGCTGATTCTTTTATTTATTTATTTTTATTTTTCATTTATTGACCGGGATAGTCCGACTGGATACATGCCCATTTTCAGAGGAGGCCTGGGGAGAAAAGCTCCAATAGTACATACAGATAAAAATTAAAACATTAAAACAATTGTAGTCCATCATAGTTCAAGCCTATATGTTTACAGACAATCAGATAGAAGGAACTAGATATTCCTTACAGTACTACTTAGTGTACTATAGTACGGTAGGAGTCAGTCTGGACTGTGACAGGGGCATAGCCAGTGTGTCATTAAATACATTTTGAGATTTTTCTTGAATTGGTTTAATGATGGTTCTAGAGTTAGGTCATCTGGAAGTGAATTCCAAATTTTGCCAACAGAGTTAGAAAAGAAGGAGTCACCAGCTGAGTTGTTAGTTTTCAGTGTTTGAATTAGCAGTTTGTTAGAAGATCGAAGTAGCCTGGTGTTCCTGTGGGGATAGATAATGTTTTTAAATGCAGGGGTATTATCTGGTTGGTTGAGAATTTTATGGGCTACTATAAGTTGAAGTAAGCTAGGCAATTCTAGCCATCCTATAGGTTTAAGGTTTTGACAGTGGTAAGTTCTGTAAGTAGAGCCAGTGGCAAATCTAGCAATGTGATTTTAACAGCTTGAGAGTTTGGAAAGTTCAGATTTGTTCAAGTTAGTGAATATAGAGGAGGCATAGCAAAGGTGGAAAGAAGATGAGTGCGGGCAATGGCAGTCCTAGCTAGTGGCATAAGGAAAGGTTTATTTTTATATAGGGAGTCCAATTTTTTATTAATGGTTTTAATGGTTTGATTGATATGCACATCAAATTTAAGGTTATTATCAATTGGTACCCCTAGGAGTTTAGTATGGTTATCTGGGGAAATAACATTTCCATTATTAGAGGTTATTGTAAAGGAAAGTGGAGTGAACCTGTAAGTGGGGAAGAAAAGTAGTAGTCTGTTTTTTTAGGGTTCAAGAGCAAACAATGACATGAGAGCCAGTTCTCAACTGTGTTAAATGTTTTCTGGGATAGTGTAAGCAGGTCAGATGGGGGTGGAGGCTGAGCAGATCAACGTGGAATCGTCTGCATATTGGATGCATGTAGCATCTGGAATGGCAGAGTAAAGGTCATTAATAAAGATTGAAAAGAGAAGAGGTCCTAAAATTGAGCACTGGAGAACTCCAATGGTGAGGGGTAGTAGAGGAGATAATTTTCCCTGCCATAGTACCACCTGTTGTCTGCCATTTAGATAAGATTGAAACCATTGAATAGCATGGTTATTCAAGGAAATGGATTTCAGAGTGGCAGTGAGTAGTTGGTGGTTGACCATATCAAAGGCTTTGGATAGGTCGAGGAAGAAGGCTGAGGATAGTTTGTTGTTATTTCAGTTATGATTTATGACATTGGAGAAAGAGAGGAGGGCAGAGGAGGTAATATGGTATGGCCTAAAGCCATGTTGAGAGTTAGCCAGCAGATTGTTTTGTATAAGATGTGCAAGAGTTGCTTATGGATACATTTCTCCATTATTTTGGCCAGTGGCGAAAGTATGGCAATGGGTCTATAATTTGATAGTTCTGTGGAACTGCCACCTTTGTGGAGCCGTATGACATGGGAAGTTTTCCAGATGGAGGGGATGGAGGCTTCTGTTATGGTTCTATTGATCAAAACTCAGACTGGATAAGCTATGGCATCTGTGGCTTTTTGTAGGTACTCTGCAGGAAGGGGATCTGCAGATAGGGTGGTCGGTTTATTTTTTTAATCAGGGATTGGATAAGTGAGGTAAAGATTGATTGGAAACTTAAGGGGAGATGGAAAGTTGGTGCGGTTGTGATAGAATTAGTTCCTGTGGGAGTTAGCTGGCTAGCAAGGGTCTGGATAGTCTCAGAGAAAAAACTGTTAAAGGTGTTGGCAATATCCTCTGGTGATTTATAGGTAGAAGTAGAAGGGGTTGGAGTGGTGGATTGTCCTGGATGAAGAAGTTTATTTATACCTGCCCAGAATGTTTGAGGTTTATTTTGGTGTCTTTGTTGAAGATTATAATAGTAGTTTTTTTTTTTGTTTTTTTTTTTTGTTTTGTTTTTTTTTTTGTCTAGCAGAATGGATGTTTTTATGGCATTACAAAGCTGTTGATATCTCAGTTGGTCTAAAGGTGCTTTGGTGTCATGCCAGGTGGCCCATATTTTATTTCTAAGTTTGATCTTTGATTTGGTATCCTTTGTAAGCCATGGTGTGGCTTTTGTTTTAGTTGTAATGGTATGTGCAGGGACATGTGAGTCAAGTATGGAAAGAAATTTAGTATTAAAGACTACCACAGCTTCATGAAGTGGCAGCCATTTTAGGATTGACCAGTTACATGCTTTTAGTTCATTTTGGAAGTTTGCGAGATTGAAGTTCTTATTGTTTCTAATTGTTTTGTGCATAGGCTGGTGGGGATCATCAGTTTTATATCTGATGATATAGGTTAGAGAGTGATCACTGAGGTCATCAGGGAGGGTCCCTCCTTTTTACATATAGGGATGACTATTGATAAGTATCCAGTCTAGGATGCTTTCTTTTTTATTGGGTTTACTGATCCTAGTGGGAGAGGATATTATTTGTGTAAACCCGTATAGATTTATATGGGTGGAAGGGGATTCTAAGGAGTATGAGTTCCAGTCTATACTGAAGTCTCCAAGCACAATGGTTTCCTGGGGGTAGGTGTTGGTTAACCAGTGGAGGATGTCTTCTAGGATGTTAGTGTTATTGCTTGGGGGAGTATAAATGCAGACACTATTTATCCATTTGATTTTGTTAATTTCTAGTTTGGTAGTAAGAATTTCAGCTTTATTAAAACTGGGTGGTAGTAGGGGTTCCCTAGTAACTTTTAGTATATTTTTGTAAATTACAGCTACCACACCTCCCTTTCTAGCACAGCAGTCTGTTTTAATTATGTTGTAGCCCAGTGGTAAGATCTCATAGTCTTTAATTGTAGGTTTAGCCAGGTTATTGTGAGACAGAGTATGTCCGGGGAATGGACATCTAAGAGGGCATGTATGTTGTGGATTTTATTGTTTATACTTCTGATATTTAGGTGAAAGGCTAGGAGTGAATTAGTGGGCCTGCTTATAGGTATAGTGCTATTGGGGTTGGAAGCATAGGAGCCAATATCCACAGCAGTGGTTGGGCCAGGATTTGGGTGGATGTCTCCATCAATTAATAGGTTGTAGTGTAGGCTGACTAAGAGCTTTAGAAGTTTATTTATTAGTGTTTGATAGTATTTGGTTTTGGGTTTGAAATTTTTGAATCTAATAGGGTGGCAGGTTATAGGAGAAGAGGAGTCAGATAAGAGGGGGACGGTTAAATGAGGTGCTGTATATGAGGGTTTTGCTGTAGAGGTTTGGCACTTTGGATACTGGAATCCTAGATAGTACTGATTTTCATAAGTGGTATGGAGATGCAGAGTGAGCATCCGAGGTAGTAGAGAAAATAACAGTGATTTTGTTCGTGATAACTTTGTAGGTCATTGGTACATTTTAAAGGGTTATATTCTGAACAGGGTATTGTAAGAAGAGAAGGAGATAACTGGGTTTAGGAAGGGGAGTGACCCTTGATGATGTGTGAGATGGTGGTTGGATGTGAAAAGAGGGGCCTGACCATACAGGTATATATTTAGCACTACTGGAGGCGGGTGGAAATTGGGGGCAGGGTAAGGCGTAGAGCAAGCCTGAGCGTAGTGGCACTTAGCCAGCCCACAAGATTTCTAGAGCCTTTGC
This sequence comes from Protopterus annectens, assembly GCF_019279795.1. Taxonomy (NCBI): domain Eukaryota; kingdom Metazoa; phylum Chordata; order Ceratodontiformes; family Protopteridae; genus Protopterus; species Protopterus annectens. The sequence continues at coordinate 67,403,024 of NC_056747.1, forward strand.
ATACAATGTAAGAGCTTTAGGGGATGTAAAGTATTGTATTTCTTTAGCGTTTTGCTGCTTAGTTCAAAATTCAGTATTGGGGGATTTCAGAATACTTATTTTAGCCACTAGTTTCTCCTTTAGTGGAATATTCTGTTAGTTAGCCAATTTAAGGGAAAGTGGTAAATTTATGGGAATTTAGGGACTGGCTGGCAGTGTTTTAGACCCAGTTCGGTAAACCATGAATATGTTAAACAGAGTAAGTTATTGATAATAACCTTTGCCATTCTTAAGGTGGGACAAGCAGTGTTTTTTTTCCTTTTTAATTTCTCAGGGTGTTATTCTTCTAGCATTGTGCACCTTTTCTTTTATGATTTTTGATTTACTTTTAGTTCATCTGAGCTGAAAAAGATGTTCAGTCTCGAAGATTGTTGCTAAGTTTCAGAGTCAATATTCATCCATTACAATTACGGGCTCTGAATATGTAAAAAATATGCTAGCCTGCCATGTAAAGAATTACTTTTTCTTTTTTTAAAGGAGAAATTATTTTGCTTGGAATGCTGCTATTTGTGGGTATATATAACTTCACGTTTTACAAGAACTATAACATATTCTGCGATGATATACTGTGCTAATCTAATTACAGATGAAGTTCTCTCAATTTATTGTTAGGTTAGCATAATTCATGCTTCTCATATATAGAGATTTCTTTTAACTATACCAAAAAATGAACTGTAGGTAACACTGAATTTATAACAGACATTTTGGCAATGGTGGAATAAAGCATTTATCTCTTCATACATATCTGAAAACTCTACTTTCTTCACTTTGTTTTTATCTTGGATTACATGCCTTGGAGTTCTAATGACCCCTGATCACAAGTATTTAAAAAGTTTAAAAGACACCACAGCCTCTTTCATATTCATTTTTTCCACATCACCTATAAGCCTGTGTTATACAATCAGGTGCATTTCTATGCTTGGCATTTTGACTAGATTTTTAGCCCAGTTCTCTGAGAATTGACTAGTAAGAATTATCTGGGGGCACATGGGAAAGTTTAGTTTTGTGAATGCCAGTCATTTCATTCATGCTAAACAAGAAAAAAGAAATCATTGCTGCAGTAGTTATTTAGATACAAAAGGTAAAAAAAAACATATCTTCTCCAGCATCATACATCTCCCAGGAGTCTACACATGGCAGGAATCCAGACTTTTGACATCAAGTTTATGTAGCTGAAAATCTCTTTCAGGAAGTTGCCAAAGGGAGACTACATTCCTTCTGACTGCTCCACCCTGCTGTCAGCACACCTTTATTTGTGTTCATCCTCATTAGTTGTATAGCTTTAATACTGTAATGGCTCACTCAGGGTTCCATTTCTTTGTTTCGCTCCTTAATCTGTCATCACAAAGTACCACTCTTACTTTTTTAGGTGAAGCTGGCATTTCAAAGGGAGTGCAGTTTCCATTCCATGTTATTAACGTAGCCGTTTTGAAAAGTAATAAATGCGGCATGGTTCATGTATATTGAAAGTGAATGTAATAGCTTCTTAAGATATTACCAGGCATGTGATCTTGTAGACCACACTGAGAAGCCTAACCCAATTGCCTCAGAGTCACAGAGAAACAAACCCTAGATTGCAGGAAGCAAGTAATTAACAGCACATAGCTTTAAACCTCTGTGCCAACAGCATCAGTAGTGCTACAGTAAGTATAGAAAAGGCACACTACATTGAACTTAGGATATTTTGTGATTATGTTAAGGGCATAACTAGTTTCACATAGACAGCATTATTTTACTTTTAACATGCATCAGTACTATAATTTAGATTCTGGAGCAGGCAACACATTACATTCTTACAAAATCAGGCCCAGGATGTGTGTAATATGTATACATACACACAGCTATATTTGTATTTCTAGATATATAATATATTCATAGCTATATATATATATATATATATACATATACACACACACATAAATATATATATATATATATATATATATATATATATATATATATATATATATATTTATGCAGGTTTACTATGAAAACTTCCAGTTTCCAAGTTGGCAGAATGTTGACCCAAAATCGATTGACTACACTACAGAGAATGGGTAGTATAGGTCGATAATTTGGGTTCAGCATTGTGCAGGGAGGTCATGGTTCAGTGAAGAACAGGGAAGTACCCCATTTCTCACTGTAGTGTGATATCGGAGTTGGTATATTTAATGTGCAGGAAGAGAAGTGGCATAGCCCTACCCCCTGCAAAATATTAGAATTAATGTACCCTTGACTGTAGAGTTCACTGGTGAGTGACGTCACCTCCTGCTATGTTGAATACATTGAACCATGGTGGTCGATGTATTTATTTTTGCTTTGGTTTACTTTTAAGAATTTTGAATTCAGCATTTTGGGTCGACATTTTAAATGGTCGATCAAAGCTGATTTGAAATTCCAATAGTAAACCATTTATACATACTTATGTATATATGCGTTTATGTATGCTTATATATATATATATATATATATATATATATATATATATATATATATATATATATATCTATATATACACACACACACACACACACACACACACACACACAAACAAATATACATGAAAAAAGATTGATCTTTTTAGTTAGAAAGAAAAATTAATGAAAGAAAACAAACAAAAAAAAAAATCACCTTATACCACCAACACCCCTTCTAATTATATATAACAACTCCGAGTTGGCACAACAGCAGTGAAAAGACAACTTCCCAAACCTTACTGTACTGTGATCTCACGTGCAGAGCAGTCCGGTAACCAGGAAAACAGAAAAAATATTCAGTCTTTAGAGTACTTGTTTTTAGGCAGTGCAACCATCTCACTCTCTCTCTCATTCTCATATAACTATATAAATATATATATATATAAATAAATATATACATATATATATATATACATACACACACACACACACACATGGGAATGTTGAGTTTAGTCAACACTAGCTTTGGAGGACATCAGTTAAGTCAAGAAAATTTGGTTGACTAAGTAGAATGTCAACAGGTGTACATGATCACACAATTTTTGGGACTTGGGAATATGGTCTTTCAGTGTAATTGTGCGATCATGGAGTTAGTATATATAATTACCATGGGGTGTGGGTGCACAGCCCACTACATGAAAGATGAAGGGCTGCTTGCCCTCCTGCAAAAAAAAAAAAAAAAAAAAAAAGAATGTTTTTATATTTTTAAGTTTTTCATTTGTATGCACCCAGGTTGTTGCTCAGTGTATGCATAGCAGCTTTGCCAAGTTGATGTGTTTTGGCTGACAGTATGAATGTCGATGTTTGAGTGTTTCATCTGAATTCAGTGCACGTCTCCCTCTCTCTCTCTCGCTCCCTCCTCTCTCTCTCTCTCTATATATATATACATATATATATAGACAAAGATAGATATGTAGATATATAAATATAGATGTATACAGTTCCTCATTCTGGGTAGCTAAGCAGCAGCGTTAGTGTTGTATTCATGTTTCTGTACACTCTTAATGGGACTAATGAGCATAATGCATTGTGAACACGTGTTTCAGTCTCATCCATATTTCCAGATGTGTGCTGTGTCACTAGGCTAATCACTTTTATGTAGTCATGAAAGACCCCTTTAAAAACAACTTGGCATAAAAGTAATGACCATCAGCAGTGGTGAAATGATGTTACACTTCATCTTCTATCAAGATGTATACTGTATGTTATCTAAATACACATGAAGAGTGCAAAAAATATATGTTATTTCACAGTCTAGCTGGCTAAAGCTGACCACTCCCTAAGAATCATTGTCTGATGTTGTATAGCTTTTGCACTGCCCTCCAGTGAAGTAATAATGGAATTTCTTTTTCAATGTTACCACAGTATCCCTAATTCTGTGTAATAGAGTATCTACATACCTGATTTGTCAAACCTACAATTCAAATCAAACTGCACTATTCTACCTTCACTTACAATATGCTCAGCCCGTATCGTTAACAGCAGTCCCATAAGTTACTCACCTCATGCTTAAAGCCATTTCATCTGGGAAGTAATGCTTTAAATTGCTAACAGCACTAATCCTGCCATCACTCCCTCTGCCATCTGATGAACAGATGTTTTCAGTGCTATAACTTCTCCTGTGAGCACAGTGACAAGCATGTTTATGTTACGCAAGAATATACTGAACGTTTCAGTTTATATGTAATTTGATCACTGTTGTTCTATTCTGCATGTAACCTGATCACTGTTGTTAACACATATAATAAAGCTGTAAATTTACATGTAACCCGATCACTGTTGTTCTATTCTGCATGTAACCTGATCACTGTTGTTAACACATATAATAAAGCTGTAAATTTACATGTAACCCAATCACTGTTGTTAAATATATAATAAACTTGCTAATGTACATGACATAATTTACAGCACTCCAGTTTCCTTTCCTCCTACTGGTATTTCTACCACTAGTGATTCATCTGTGTTTTTGGTGTCTCGACAAATGTTTAGTATCTTTATTTGGTGTTTTTTCAACTGTACTCGCACTATATCTAGTTAAGAAAAATTTTGTGTAATGTGATAGCTTCTGGGTTCTCCTGTTGCTAATGTTAATTCGTATTTGAGATCTATATTATATGTAAAATCTTAAGTTTTGATCTTTTATAATAAGGGTATTGCTGAAAAATTATCCTTGCAGTTTAGTCTGCCTACCTGTTTACAATAAAATAATATAAATAGGCACAGGCAGGGAATCAGATCACATAAACTGTGGAGATATTTCCAAACTGGGTAAGGGGACGAAGCTAGTAGCTGTCAATTACAGCATTTGCATTTAAAATGATATGGATGATCGACCTGTCATTTAGCTAAAATAAAGGGATAAGGTTGTCTTTAAGAGCTCATGTCAAGGTTGCTGTTTAGAGCTATAACTAAGAAGCAGCTTAAACCCTTGTATTTTTCTGCTATAGCTAATTCCAGTTTTGCAGTCATGTTGATTGAATATAATCCATTAAGTATGTTTTCCTTGGCTCTTCGAGGATATAACATTTGCAGCTGTAACAGTGCTGTTTTTTTCAGTAATAAGCACTGCTTTTACAGTGATTGAACCACACAAGCCCCCCCCCCAAAAAAAAAAACAGCTGCATGACATTCCCTACACTCTTCATAGATCCTGTGTTTAGTGGTATATCATGTAAAGTCAAGGCTTGAGCAATCAAACAGGTGATTCAAACAAATGGCAGAAGTTATACCAAACCTATACATATTGTTTGTAGCATTGTTATTTGAAACTGTAATATAGTGCCTTCTCTTCATTTCACTTATCTGCAAAATGCACTGTCCACGTTGAACTTCAGCTGTAAAGGGATTTGTGCTAGTGGTCTGGATCATGACTGAAAATAGTCCTTAAACTGGTTCCCCTACTTAGATATTAAATACATTAAATGCTGTTTAAGTCTGATTCTAACACTGTTTTTACATTTTGCCAGGAAAATACCATAAAAAGATTGTAACTCCAAGTGAGTACTGGAAAAAAAATGAGGTTTAATGGAACTTAGTATTTTAGGCCAGAATCTCATTTATTGTAGCATATTATTCCTTTTTCTATCTGCTACTTGCACAAATGTATGTTTAATCAGCATTCTGTATTTAAAATCTGTTTTGATATTGCTTATAATTAGATGTCCTAAAATGATAATGGATTCATGATGAGGAGGAAAAAGTTATACTTAACTGTCATGGGAATAATTCCAAGAATTTCAGCTCATGAAAATTGAATTTCATTTTATAACTTTAGTGTTCATGCTTAATCATTACCATTTGTAGAAAGGAGAGCTAAAGTATTGTAAGAACAGAAGGTTAATTTCAAAGAGAATCATAACCTTATCCAAAGGCACCATAAGTATTGTGGATGTAAATTCCAAATGATAAAGGAAAGTGACACCTTCCGTCAGTCCACCTCGTCAACGATGCTTTACTTTCCTAGCATTTGGATCACAAAGACTATATTTTCAACTGCATATTGTCTAATGTATATGTTCTTATTCACTCTAACTTGTGCATTTTGGACTTAAAACCGCACTGTCTCTCGATATACCATTTTTGTAAGCCATTTTTATGTTAAAACATCACTTGTAAGCATAACACTCACCTGTTTAACAAAGTGAATAAAAAGTATTTGAATTACCTAGCTATTACTGATTGCGGTACACATACTCATTGAGTGAGATTCATTAAATCCTTAAGGTACGAAGGGTGCACATTGCGGTTGGGTGCAATGTTGTCATTTGTGAGTCAGAGACCGGTGGTCACCTGTAACTGTAGCACCATAAGTGCCTGTTGCAGTTTTTAGAAGCTTAGAGCATATTGGTGAGCTGGGTATGTAAAAACGCTGTTGTTAATATTGGTGTGTTCCCTACATGCCTCACACAGATGAGTACATCCTTAGATAGAGTTTGGCCTTGATTCTTTCTGTCCCACTGACCACTGACCACTGACAGTGCAAGCGTTAATTACATGTCACCCTATGTCCCTCAGGTGGGCAACAACCAAGACAGTCATGGTTCTATATCAGACATCTCCATGTTATTTTAAAACCTTAACAATTTTTCTATTAATGGCCTTACTTGATTAATTCACTTTCAGCTGACCCCATCCCAACCTTCTCCATGTTCTTTTGGGAACTATAAATGGCCAAGCCAGCTGCAGAGACAGGTGTTTTTAAACAAATGCAATACATATTCAAGTACTTCATTACCATGGTTTTATAGCATTCAGTTTACCTATAATAATTGGGACATTCTCATAACTCTGACTCCTTTCCATACAGTTTTCACCTTTGTAGGATTAAAAACAAAGGATTGTTATTCCAACTGTTTTATGTTTGTCAAAAGCATAGCAAATAAACCTCTGTCCCTACTGCATGTGTAGAAACATTAAACTGATGTTAATTATAGTATTAACAAGTTGGACATTATTTCACTAGCCCATCATTTTTGTATTTCAAAATACATTTTTTATGCATAAAACGTTGCTCACTCAATGCCCATTGCATTACTCTCTCGAGCTGGTTTCTTTAAATTAATTTCCCATTAAGATGCATGGAAACTAGATGCAGTAAATGCTTACCTGGGAAACATTTAGTTTTCATTCTGTATTGTATAATTTGTTATACCCTCCTAGCAATAAAAACAAATGTATTTAGTACATTGTGAACCACTGTGCATCCCCCAACAGTTACAAGGTCAAATCCTAGATACTGCATCATTGCCTAAAACATCACTAACACTGATGGTCACCCAGTACATTAAAAGAATGAGTGCCTTAGACAATTTAAGGCTTGCATCAAATCAAGTAACCATCCTCATCTCCTCTGATATGCTCCTTAATGCATCTTCTGTCATGAATCATTTTATACCCACTCAGATTCTATGCCTCTGACTTCCACGAGTCCAGTAGGACGTCCCTGAGACCATAATAAAATTCGTCCTCTGTCTTCATGCTAACACTTGTGCTACCTAAACTGCTATGGTGAAAGTTTATTGTATACTTTACACTGTTCTGGGATAAACTAATACCTGATTCAATGGTCCTTTGTCCTCCAACTAGGCATGCTATCACAAATGGATAGTACTTTTTTTACTGCTGTATCATATACTTTACTTAGTTTTGGTGTACAGGTCTGACCTATTGACTGAATAGCTACATTCTGCCAATATTTTGTGTTTTTATTTATTTATTTATTTATTATTCATTTCAAATGTATTGAGCTCATCATCAGACTAGCCCAGGGACACATTTCAGCTACAACCCTTCCTAAAGCCATATGGTACAAAATTACATATAAAGAAAGCAAAACATCATGCAGTACACAAAACCACATGGTATAATAAGGAAAAAAAAACATCTAGTAGAATATATGATAAGAAGTACATTAATGGTAGGAGAGCAGTTTGTCTCAGATTCTCGAGTTTAGACTGTCACGTAGTCATAGTTCTCAACCTCAACACAAAAAAATCTGGACAAAGCCAAAAATAAAGGGGTACAAAACCCCCAAAAAAGGACAATTTTAAATGTTGCTCTAATAAAGTTAAGCATTTGCTAGAATACAAGGTCTTTTGTGTTACCATGCATTTTCTTAATGATATGAAGACAGAAACTCATACGCCTTTCATTATATAGTGAATTTAATCCTCACTACTTTGCCACAAAAATCCAGAAAAACACACATTTCACTATACTGTGAAAAATACTGTGTAAAAACTGCTGATTTGGCATAGCGGTATGTTGCTCTGAGTATAGTGCATAGGTTCCTAGGTTCAAGTCTTGCCAGTGACATGCATGGTGATAACAACATTTTGGTTGGGAGGGTGGCCTAATGGTTAAGGTATTTGCCTTACAAACACAAGGTGCAGGGTTTGAGTCTCACAAGAGATAATTGGCTAGGCTTACAATGGCTCGCAAGGGCAGTTAGCCTAGTACTAACCTATGAACCTATGAACGAGGAACAGACCAAAAATATGAGTAAAAAATCTGGACATTCTGCAAAAATTTGGACAGTTGAAAGGTATGCACATAGTGTACATGCAACACGTTACCAAGTTATAACATGCTATTTTAAACTAACTCTAAGCACATGCCATTGTTTGTTTACATGCTACAGCTATTACACACTGTTAACCCAGGTAGTATTTACACCATTACACACTGTTAACCCAGGCAGTATTTACACTATTACATGCTGCTAACCCAGGCAGTATTTGCACTATTACACACTGCTAACCCAGGCAGTATTTGCACTATTACACGCTGCTAACCCAGGCAGTATTTACACTATTACATACTGTTAATCCAGGCAGTATTTACACTATTACACGCTGTTAACCCAGGCAATATTTACACTATTACATGCTATTAACCCAGGCAGTATTTACACTATTACATGCTGTTAACCTAGGCAGTATTTACATTATTACACTCTGTTAGCCCAGGCAGTATTTACACTATTACTTGCTGTTAACCCAGGCAGTATTTACACTATTACATGCTGTTAACCTAGGCAGTATTTACATTATTACACTCTGTTAGCCCAGGCAGTATTTACACTATTACTTGCTGTTAACCTAGGCAGTATTTACACTATTACATGCTGTTAACCTAGGCAGTATTTACATTATTACACTCTGTTAGCCCAGGCAGTATTTACACTATTACATGCTGTTAACCCAGGCAGTATTTACACTATTACATGCTGTTAACCTAGACCGTATTTATACTAGTACACTCTGTTAAGCCAGGCAGCATTTACACTATTACATGCTGTTAACCTAGGCAGTATTTACATAATTGTATCAGTATTTATAGAGTTCACATGTCATTATTTCACGTTGTATTTATTTAATAATTGATAGTATGGTACTCATTTTCTTTTTAAAATTAAATATTTACATTTGTTTAAATCTATAAGGTATATTTTTATGCTTGTCCTGAATTTAATGTAATTAGCCACATTGCTTTTATTTTTGGGAAGTGATGTGCAGTTTACTGGATCTAGTGTATAGAAGCTTTTTTCCCATATGATTGTTCTGAAATGGAGGATGGTTTAATTACGGCCACCTGATATTCATAAGTAGGACATCAAGTCATTAATTATATGATACGAACGGGCTGTAATGGTACTGAAGAAACATAAAAGTTAGGGGTGAGAGAAGTAAAGCTGCTCTATCTTTGACTGAAAGCCATTTAGTTTCTGTGAAAATTAGCATTCATATCTTTATGAAATGTTAACAAACTGCTGTATTGTGTTCACTACGATCTGTAAAATGGAGGTATTTTTTGATGGGTTCAGAGCTAGCAGACATAGATCATACACTTCATGGAGTTGAAAGAATTGTCCCACAGGTCTTACCTCTGGTATCAAACAGTGAAATGTGCAAAAATCTAAACTAAGGATGGAGAGTCAGCAATTTCTTTAGCTATACCTGGCATGCGCTTACCAGTAAATGTGATATTATGCTGAAAGCTCACAAATCTGTCTGATCAGCTGACTTATCATGTCCCCTTCTGCCATGTCTCTGCTTGAAATGGTCACTTCCACCTTGTTATTAAACATAAAAATTACCCGCCACTTGCTTAGCTGCTTAACTCATAGAAATATCATTGTCCATATCTTAATTAATTTAAGAGTGATAATGTCTCTCATCCTGTCTGACTCTATCCCCTCCAGTGCCAGTGTAGAATGTACAGAGTACAGAAACAGTGTACCATTTACAGGACAAAACCACAGTGCAGCAACTACAGCCAATGGTAATAGGCTTTGCTATCACATGTCAAGGAGTGATAGAGACACACAGGTAGCCTTAATGGTGATGCAGGGCTGTATACCACAAACACAGGTGAGATTAGAGCTCAACGCCAATACCCTCAGTTGTTGGGATGCCAGAGAGGGCAAAAGTAACCCTTATGTCTGCCTGTATGATATCATCTCTAGGTAGCTGTTACCCCCAGTGTAGTACCAGGTGTATGAATGAATAAATGGACTTAGCCTGATAGGCTAAATGGTCAGTAGGCACAGAGGCAACAAGGATTAAGAAAAAAGATTACCATAGTGAAATTCCATTAAAACTTCCATGAGAAAATCAGTTGAATCCTTAAATCTTTTTCTCAGCACTTTACCTATTCATACCCAGTACTGCCGTTTCTCTTTTTGACCTACTTAAGCACCATAGAGGTCTTTCAGAAAAGCCTTGCCTGAGTGAATAGTTCCAGAGGTGATGGCTTGGTGGACTACTGGACTTTTTTCACCTCTCTTATCATTAGCTTGGCTTTTTTGAGTGTCTTATCTATGAAACTGGACAAAGTTTTCATGTCTGATGCTGTCAGCTTTAAATACTTTCTTTTGTGCCTGTGGTGAGTCCCAGTAATTCTGAGTTTCTTACTTGACCTGAACATTTTCTCTGCTTATAGCAATATGTTCTTCATGTTATTTTTGGAGTGTGGCCATAACATATTCAATGCACTGTCTAGTTTTACTTAGAAAAACAAAAATCATCCAAATAATGCAATACCTACCACCACTGATGTGTACCTTAACACATTTCTCAAAATGTATACAGACCACAGTACAGCCCATAGACATTACTTTATTCCTATAAAACCTACAGTTCATTGGGATTATATTAATGTAAAAGTTAAAGTCCATAGGCATTTATTTAGAACTCCACAACCTCTAAGCATTACTTTACTCATATTAAAACCACAAAACATATATATTGCTTTAAACATATCAGGCCCACAGCCCATAAGCATTGTTTTATTCAGCCTTTAGGTATTACCTTAGTGATATAATACGCATGGCCCATAGGCATTACTTATTCAATGCAAAGTTCTTGTCCTGTTACAAATCTACTCTTTCTTCACTACAAACAACCTGAAGGATGATTTTTCATTATTCTTGCTCTAAGACTGCACATTTTGTTTTTGTTAATCACTGTTAAAGCATTATCAAGTGATTAATATTTTACTGATGTATATATTTCCCAAAATGCTGCTAAGTAAATCTCTTTCCAGAACAGTTTACAAATAACCTAGAATGTTCCAAGTTCTTTTTTCAGTACTGATCCTAAAGGGAAAAAGTGAAATCACAAACCTGGGAGGATCCAGAAAGGACTCACCATCTGACTAACTGCCTCTTTAATTTTAAATCAAAGCTTGCAAAATATCTGCCTGTCCCAAACTGATCTCATATTTTACCAAATGTCTAACAAAAATGGCCACTAATGCATAAAACAAGAAGTATTCTGCAAAATATTTACCTAATTCTTTTCCCATAATGGTCTATCCTATCCTACTTAAATGCCCCACGAAACAACTGACATTAACCAGTGTAACAACTCTGACTCTGTACATGTTGTGCCACGTTTTTTAGAAGGTAGCTCTTTTTCATGGCTGGATAAAGATGAAAGGGTTTGTCTTATGACTCATTTCACTTGTTAATGTCTTCTTGGGAACTCTGGTTGATTGTACATGCTTATAGTTTTGACTATTCCTTATGGAATGTTTATTAATGTCATCCCTAAGGGATAGCTGAAGTGAAGATGAATGAATTAGAATTACGGGACATTAAGGATCACAAATGTATATATCTTCTTTTATTAGCAGGATAAATGTAGTTTAAAAATCTTGTTTCTCTGAAGTCTCAGGAAATACCTGAGTGGGTGTAATGGTTTGTGTTGATGTTGTTTAGTTGGGTTTACAAAGTGTCATGTCAGAATTTAATTACATTTTTTATCACATTCTGATGTCTATTCTGATAGTGTTTCCCCTTTGGTCTGTTGTTTAGTAACAAATCTTGGAAGCAGTGTTGTGCTCATTAGGAATTTATTCATGTTTCATTCATGTATTGCCCCAAGGCAAAGCTGAGTAACTTAAGCACGTATCAGGTTGGCAAATACTCTTTACTCTACATCTCTGGGTATATTATCTTGATAAAACAATGTAACTGTCTGCTGTTTTAATTTGAAATATAACAGGAAGTAATATTATGAAGTTTTGCTTATATTACTTCATTATCTCAACTTAACATCCCAGGCCTGTAATGGCAAGTAATTGCTCATGCTTTGCATTTTTGTTATGTAATGTGACAATGTATGTAGAAATTAACAAATAAACAAGGTGTTTTAGGAAATTCTGACTCACCCTATATGCTCTACTTTTCACAGATAAACCTTGTCATATTCTAAGAACAATTCTAATTCTTTACTGATTCCCCATATTTAACTACTCAAGTAATTTCTCAAGCATTTGTGCATACTTGAATCCAAAACTGTCAGATCTGTTAAAGTTAGTTGTGGTTACCTCCAAACCTTTCCAAGAATTCCTGATGTTTTGTTTTGGCTTCCAGTGTTTAGATTTTATAAAGCAACCCTTCAACTTCAAGTTTGTCTTTCTTTCTTTCTTTCTGCAATGCTGAGTCTTCTTAATGCTTATCTGTTAGCCGAATGCATTTTATCTTTAGCTAGTCATTGGCCAGTTATTTTATCTTTACCTATTTTTTGACCGGTTAAGCCCACTCACACAATTGCCCCTTTTCAGGGTCAACCTAGGAGCACTGTCTGGTTAAGTGACTTGCTCAGATCCACACAGTATGCAAATGAATGTGGATTAAATCAAACCATTAACCCTGAACACAGAAGTAGCTTATTAACAGCTCAGAGCTTTTGTCCAACTTATGTGTCCAATTTTTCTTTTTATATGATCTGAAAAGAATGGACCCAGTGTTACAAACGTTTGCATAGAATCAAACAAATTAAACTATTGTTACTGGTCACAAGTGTGAACCCATATCAAATCATTTTGTGATTACTGTTTAGTGGCCATGTAATATGTGATACATTACACCTCAAGCCTTTTGTACCCAGCACAAAGAAGCTAAATTAGATATTACCCAAAATAACTTTGAGCCAGAGAACATGGGTAAGCACAATTCTGGCTATAAGTTACTGGGGAAAGAGTTTAATGCTAAAAATCTCATCCAGTATGCTAAAATTTGGCACAGGCTATGACATTCTCATTGGCAAACATTGGCTATTTGGGTGGATGCACAAGGAGGGGGTTCTTTCTATGACAAAAGCTAGAGAAATCTGACTTTGTAAGTATGACATCATTACATATTTTTAAACTGCATTTGAGCTCATAGTCATCATAGTAGGTACTGTTCTGGTCATGCCCTTGTGGGATTACCTATTGGGGAATTCAGAATAGCACACAGTTTGTAGTCAAAACAATTAGTAAGCCTTCATAGAAGTAGATGCCAAAAATGGGGATGGGAGTAAGACTGAGCCTTGTGAAACATCAGCTATGACATATTTATGATATGATTGTAGCACCAAAACCCTTAATTGTGTTGTTTTTTTAGTGAGTCAGTTGCTGTCTAATGGACACTGTAGTCTATGTTTAGCCAGATGAGTTTGTTAGTAATACCTACATGGGGAATGTTGTCAAAGGTCATGACCATCTCCAGATAAGCAGCGTGGTTTGGCTAATCCTGATCCAAGGTTTCATTAATCCTTTCAAAGTAATGAAATAGACTGATCAGACATGGGCTAGCTCTCACAAAGCCAGACCAATCGGTAATTATTCATGTCATCGTTTAAAAGTTTATTAATGATGTGACCTTACAAATGTGTGACTTATAGGTCTAGAATTATCAGGATCTGTGGTGGGGCTGACCTTATACAGCAGTTCCTCTATGGTAGTTCTCTGTCTTCTGGGATGTAACTAGTGAAGAGGTTCAAAAGGGACTGAGGTATGCTATATATTACACTTACCTGGAAGCAGAAGCCTTGCAGTGACTACTTTAGTTTTAAACAATATAGATGGCACCTGTTCAGTTGTGATTTCTGGAAGAAGATGGTTAGGATGGTAATGAGGTAGGTAGTGGGGTGAATAGGTGAAGCAACATTGGAGGTGAATTTGATATCAAGGATAATAGCAGTGGTTTCAGGATAAGACTATGTGATTTCATTTGATAGCTTGGAAGTGTTACATCTGGGTTTACTAATGTAACAAACGGACTTGTAATTGTCTTTAGTGGCTGTGACAGTCATAACCGCAAAGTAAGCCATGCTTTGGGTTCCATGAGTTTGTGGAACTGGTTCTAAGGAGTAAGAAGATTACAGCATGATGGACGGGCTTCACTTAGGAGGTAGTGATGCTCATAGCGGAACAGGCTGGATTATTAGTAAGCACAAGGACAAGAAGATTCATATCGATTTGTCGGGAACATACTATTTGGTCTAACTTACCAAATTAAGGAATCTCTGTGCATATTTATTATTAACTATATTTGCCCAATGATGGATAGGTAATGAAAATCATCCATTAGTGTGTTTTGATAGTTATTGCATTGATTTGACTTAAATACACTTCATGCTCATCAGTGAACATGGAAGGGGATAGTTGGTTCTGTAGAGTATCAGGGGGACCTCAGTATTTTCCAAGTTACCATCAAGTGTGATCTGATATTAAGTGATGGGTTTATGGGTAAATACTTACGTACTTCAGCAGCTCCCAGATGACCTGAGCACATGATAGGTGCTGAACTCTGCTTCAGTAGGACTGCTATCAGTACACTGGAGTCTTTACACAAATGTGAACATGTTCAGCAACTAGTAAGACAACAGTTTTGGCATTTTGTTGATTAGATTTCTTGTGTTAAACAGTGCTACCTTAATGTTATACAAAGTGGACTTTTTGTTTTGCTGTCCAGAAATCAGTCCTTGCCTACAAAAGGCTCTACTGGGGCAGAATCTCCTTAGGCCACTAAACAAAGCTTATGGGAGGGGAAGTGGTGGAAACCATTCCATACAAAGCAGGTAGGCCCATTAACTTTCAAGTCTCATGTTGACATATGATGGATCTTTCCCTGAAATTATACAAGTTTAGCCAGCCAATGAATTAAGTCAGTTACTTTGTCCTTAAACTTGGACATCATTCTTGAGATGGTAAAACACTTCTTAAAACTAGGACCTTACTTGCCTCAGACACATGCATTGTAATATGTCTAACATCATTTGCAAGCACAACATAGCAGTTATTTTGTGGCAGTTAAGAGTTCTAAAGATCCTAATGATATAGAGAATTCTGCTACCTTTCCTTGTCCAGTTTTAGTGCAGAACCTGTGTGCATGTGTTTGGAATCATATATAAGTAAGACTTTATTAGGGGTAGCTACAGGCTTTGAGGTACAGAAGGGTATATACTTGCAGCCTATAGTGGCTCAACTTACAGGTAGGTATAAACTATCTAGATGTAATTATATTTAAAAACAAGGTAGAAAAAAAAATTGGTTCCAAACTATACAGAAAAACAACATTTTCTAATAGTTACCTAGACTACAGAAGTCAGCACCCTTTCTATACTAAAAAGAACATAGTGAAAGGGCAGATTATATGTGCAGCAAGAATGTGTACAGATATTTCCTTATTCAAAATAGAGTTAGGAAATTTGATTCCTATGTTCAAAGAAAGAGGATATCCAGAGAGTTTGTTATTTGATATAGGAAAAAATATTTTGGATGATTGGGGTAACAAGTACACCCTTTTGTTGGGTACTAATGAAGAAATTGTAGTTAAAACTACCACGGTTGACAATTCATTTCTATGGTTTTACAATACAGTGGAGACTACACTACCTTGAGAGATATTATAACAAAAAATTGGGTAATGTTTAGAAGTAGTGCTGAGACACTTGACATTTTAGGTCCAAATCCTACTTTTCTGTATAAAACAGGGTGGAATTTGAAAAACTATTTTGAACATCCCACAAATTTGAACAGTAAAATGATTAATGGAACTAAAAAATGTGGGAGATGTAATTATTGTAGTTACATCTTACAAAACAAAACAGTGTCTATAGGTAACCCGAAGCAGCGTATTAGTTTGGACACAGGAAATTGTGGCAGTTATGGTCTTGTATACATTGCAACTTGCTCCAAATGTAATGATTTTTATATTGGGAAAACTATTAAGAGTTTATGCAAATGTATATACGAGCACTTGTATGCCATTAAAAACAAAGGTGAAAACAATGCTTTATATAAGCATACCAAATACTGTGTCTATGATTCAAAATTCCTAGTTGGCATTTTGGAAAAAGTTAAAATGGATGACAAGAGAGGCTTTTGGGAGAATAGGGTAGAAGAATGTGAACTTAAATGGAAACTAAGGCTGAATGCAACAACTTTGCCTGATATTAATGAACATATATTTATTTTGCCTGTTTTAAAAAAAGGACCAATGATTTTATGATGTATCTAGTGTAATGTTACTGTTTCTTTAAGGAAACATTAAGTGAGCAAGTCACATTATGATTTTAACTGCTATTTAAATGATGGTTTTATTATGTAAAATGGTTCTGAAGAAGTTCCTTTTGGGAACAAAAGCGCTTGACCATTTTTTGTTTTTGTATTAAAGTGTTATTTATACTACAACATCTTGTCAGAACCTTATTGGGAATTATCCACCTCGTTGGCTTGTTACTTGGTATAGGCTTATAATGGCTCTTTAGGCAGTTAGCCTAGTATTCACCTATGAACCTATGAATGATCTTTGGGCTGGTATTCCTGAAATGCAGCAGCCAACCAGGTCCTATTTCTGCATCCCACCTCACCTCTTCTCAGCAGAAGGACAATTATAAAAAAAAGTATATATTAAAAACGGTCTGCAATTCGATACCTGGGGCTCCTGAAATGCAGCCAGTAAGGTCCTGTTTCTATGCCCTGCTCCTGACCCACTTACCTCAGATTTTAGTTTGGATAAAAAGAGAAAGAAAAAAATCTTTATTTTTTCTTTTAAACTACTAACAAACTGCTTGCTACAAATTTATCAAACAGTTGCTATAGTTTACACGCTGTACAGAGTTCTACAGAACTCAGATATTAGTTAAAAAAGAAATAAATGTGCTTTATTTTTAATTGTAGCAAACTGTTTGTTACAAATTTAGAAAGCAGTTGCTACAGTTTATACCGTGCACAGAGTGCCACAGTGCTCAGATTTTAGTTGAAAGAAAAAAGAAACAAGCAAATCATGTTTTTCTTTTAAACTGTAGCAAACTGCTTGCTGCAGTTTAGACTACACAGGGAGTAACTACAACACTCAGGTTTGACTGTAAATGCATTACTGGCTTTTAAATCCAGTATGCACCAAAGAGCTAGCAGGTTAGGATGACCAGTTGTGTTACCTAACCCTTTTTGCCTGGGGCAATTGAACCCTTTGCTCTGCCCTAGCTGCTGCAAAATTAGAAGCTTTTATATCAGAACATTGCATAGAGTATTTTCATTTATCGTTTGTGCTACATTTAGTAAATGATATCAATTCAAAAAAAAAAAAAACATTCATTTTCCACATACTTTACTTTGGCACCCTGGAGATGGTTGTACAGCACTTCAGGGTGCCATGGCACTCAGGTTGGAGAGTACTGCACTAAGGAATATTCATCTATATCCAACAAGCATTAAGACTGATGAAAAATACAACATGTTTTAGAATTTATTTTATATTATCCAAAAAAATCCATTCTATAACCTGCTTAATAAACTGGATGCTGGATGCATCTTCTTTGATACAATCACCACTGATGAAAGCCAGGGATTTTCAAAATAAAAAGCTTATCATTCAAGGGGAAATGGAGCAAGTAAAGATGATGAATAACATGGGTAAATCAGCTTTTATACATGAATTAGGACAGAAACACAGTAACTTAGTCAAGAACAGATGGCTGTACCTTGGGAGTGTCTTCTTACAATGGCAAAGCTTGTTTGGACTAACATGGGCTATTACTTCTGCTGTCCGTATTAAAGAGAACTCATTTAATCAGGATACTCACCTAGAAGCTTCCAGATGGGTGAAATAACCAACTTGATGGTTGGATTTCTACGCTGCTAAATCTAGTTTTACACTTTACAGAGATGCCTTAGATGGTAGTATGATGGGGCTCCTGAACGCCCATTTTAGAGTTCTAAAAGTACTGAACTCCGCTGCCTTTCTGCTTTCTACCAAGAGTGGAATAAGTGCTCTGGATTCCATATGCCTTGTCAGAGACTGGTCCCTTTTCCTGCGTGGTATACTCTGAAGAGACTGGATTAAAGGACTGAGTGTCAGTGCCCTTAGATGAACCTGCAGGATGATAGACATATATTGGTCTCTCATTATTACTTCTGCCTCTGCAAATCTACCCCAGAAAACGTTGTGCACAAAGATAACAGTGGCAGCAAACTGATAAGCTTTGCTGTTTAGTTCATTTTATTTCTAGAACACTTTCCACAGAAAAGTGTGGCTTGGTCATCTCTTGCTAATAAAAGTGCCTTCTGTCATTTCTGATATCATTCGCTTTAATGGGATTCTTATTAATCAGGTTTCAGAGAATGTAATCCTCAGGCATAGTACAGGATCAGGTTCCCTGGTTAGACCAATGGATGTCAAATAGATCCATTGCAAACTACATTGTCTGATGGCCCTGGTGCACCACCTCACAGTTTCTTGGAAGCCTTAGATTCTGATGATTTACTGAGAAATAAGGCAAAGGAATTCTGAAGGAATCTGTCGCGCACTTAAGATTGCTAGCTGTAACAGGTTGATGACAAGAATTCCACATTCTTTGTCATTATTTGTTCACTCCATCATCCACCTGTATTTGGTTGGATTATGGGACCTTGTAATGATGGTTTTAAAATGTGCACTTAGTTAAATGTAGCTTGTTCCACGTCTTAAAAAGTTACTATTTATGTATCATGAAATCCTGGGAGCTGAGTAACTGCTTGATGGTCCTTCTGAATGTTTAAATTTTGTACTAACTTTGAAAGATGATGGGGTGACTGAGCCAGGTATTTTAAAAAAGGAAGTCAGCTGCATGAATCATTAGCAGTTGCCAACATATATCTAACCTGCTATTTTTTTGGCCAAAATGGTTAAAAAAGTAAGATCCTTCTACCACACATAGACTGCACAGTCACTTACACTTTGTTTTCAGTACATTGAATACATGTCTACAATAATGTGGGTATTCAGTGATTCCCTAATAGAGATTAATCACTGTAGATGTGTAATGCTGGTCCCTGATTTTTAATTACGAAGGAATATTGTATCTGATGAAGTCTTATAGAAGAAAGGGGTCATTACTTTGAATAAACTGGACAATTTAAAGCTCCAAGAAGGATTGCTTAGTGTTTTTATTGCTTGATTTTCAGAATGCATAAGTTCTACTCTGGTTAGCTGTTTGCCTTCAAAATACCTACAGGAATACAGCAGTGGATTACTTTGAACAAAGAGGCTTTTCCTTTTGTTTTTACTGCATTTATTATAGAGGGAGATAAGTGTTTTTTTTCTTGATATTTACCATGTGTATAGTATCACTACAGTTATTCTTAACAAATATAGACAAATATAGGGTGAGGCATAGCTGGCTTTTGTAGCACCTGGACCTAATCTCTGAAATGGCACTCAGAACCCCCACCCCCACCCCCAGAGCAAAAAAAAAAAGATTGATGATCTGTTGGTTGGTCTTTCTGTGTGCCACTCAGCTGAGGAACAAATTAAAAAAATGTCTGTGATCAGGAACCTGGAGCTTCTGAAATGTAGGAGCCAATTAGGGACCGTTCCTCAGATTTTAGTTGTGAAAAAAGAAAATACAGATCTTGTTTTTTCTTTTAAACCGGCCTCACAGAAAGAGCTAAAGCACTCAGGTATGACTGTAAATACAGCAATCAGGATCAGATGCCTGATTGTGACCCCCTAACACTTTATACCCAGGTCAGTTGCCCTCTTCATTCCACCCTAGCTATGCTACTATGTGCAATACATAAACCCAGTAATCTAGAAGACAATTCAAATGATCAATAAAGAGCTCAGAAGCAAATCAAATCCTCAAAAGTATGAAATGAAAATTGCTACCCATATTGAGGGCAAGCACAAAGCCTTCTTTAGCTGTGTCAGAAACATTTGAACTAATACCCAGGATTGCACTGTGCTAATACGTAGCAACAATGCATACTCCTCTCCTGAGGACATAACTGACATATTGGCTGACAAATATATTTAAAATGTTACTCCTCCCTTCCTCTCTAACTTTGCAAAACAAGTTACCATGCTGCACCCTCTGATCACATCTGAGTAAGTCCTGAGTGCTGTCTCCATTGCCAAAAGCACAAGCTCTATGGGTCCTGATGATGTGTCAATTTGCTTTCTAGCAAGGGCCAGACTGTTTCTCATAAACCGATGACTAAGCCTATTTAATCTCAGCCTCTCCACTGGATTCATTCCAAGGTATGGAAAACCACTGCAGTCATAGAGCTATAGCACTCCACAAAGGGGGGGGGGACCTACTACTGACTCTGGGATCTGTAGAGGTATAAGCATCACCACCCTATCTGTGAAGCAATGGAACACATCAGTTTGGAACTGATAAGTAAAGGAAATTAGGAGTCTACAAGCCATAAACACAATCCAATTTGAGTTTGCTGAAAGCAGATCTTGCCTCCTTAACTTTATTTTCTTTGAACGGATCACTGATGTATTAGATACAGGCAAACTGGTTTACACTGCCTGCCTGGATCTGTAAAAGGCCTTTGATACCATTCCACATTCTGACATCAAATATAAGCTAGGCATTACAGATAAGCTAAACAAACTAAACATAAGTCTCAGTGGTAACCACTGAAAACAAACTGGCGTACCAGCAAGTCCTCCAAGGATTGGTCCAGGGATATTTCCCTTTGGTATCTATTTTTCTGATGTCAAAGGTGACACTGTGGACCTGCGGTTAAGTCTGCAGATTACTACAAACTTGGAGTATTCATAAACTCACAATCTGATATCAAGATTCTCTAGCAGGGCCTAACATACACCAACAAGTGATGTCTAGTCCATGGCCTTAAACTAAATGCCAAAAAATGATGTAGTGTGTCCTTTGACAAACAAAGGCATCTATTCACCAACCATATAAGCCTTTGAAAGTTGGATCAGTCATCAAGGACTTGAGCAATTGGAAAAAGGGCTCCATAGCACCCCCACCACACCATCCAGTGCCCCCATCCTGGTCTACCTACACCAAATAAATACTGGAAAAGAGCCCCTGCTAGAGTGGCTCCCTAGGCGGTCACCTAGTTGACCTATGCCTAAGGCTGGCTATGCTAAGCATATGGCCCATCTTGAGAAACCACAGTGTTTCCTCTCTAAGATAGTCAAGGGAAATCCCTTTCTTGAGGTAAACCCTAAAGTTATTTTTTTTCTGTTTCTACAGACTCTTGAGAGAAGAGTCTCTGTGTGGACGTAAGAGCCTATAAAGATCCAGTCTTATGTGAACTCATCTACACATCTACAAAACAAAACAAAACAAAAAAACCCACCAGTAATAGCCATTCAGGGGATCTAAATTTCACCAAAATATAAATATGGCCTGCTGAGGAAATAGATATCTCTCAGAAAATCTCTCTTTTGCGGGATATACTTCAATTAGATGTAAAACAAGGTAGCTCCCTGTCCATCTTTAATCATAACCTGAATGAATGCATGGGTACTTGTAAGGGGTCAATATTAGTTAATACCCCCCTAGTCTGCCCTCATTGAAGTGGGCTGTATCTGGATATTAGTTATTTATTTATCAACCAAACTCTAAGTGCACTTTTGTCATCAGATATAGCAAGACTTCATTGGAAACACACAGAAAACACTTCCTTTGAATACATATGCCCATGTGTCTCAATCTTCAATGAAACATTCATGCCTGGAACCAGGTTAACATCTAAAGCAAACATGGAGATGATTCCAACTTATTTTCAGATTCTGCATACATTTCTGAGTTAAAAGTACCTCAGAAATAAATACTTTATTACATATCTCTTAAATCTTTTATTTCTGTAGGTATTCACAATATGAGATGGTCTGGCTAGGCTGCTGATGTTCTTCTTGATAGATAACCTAGTATTAATGTATGAACCTGTGAACTTATAATGTTTAGCTGTCTCCTGGGCACCACAATTCGAGATTTCACTATGCCCCTTCAACCCAAGTATGCATACAACATGGTCATTGCTCACATGGATGTAAACGTGCCTCATGCTTCCTTAGAACGTATGGAGAGGGATATGTCTGAGCTCTCCGGTTAAGTTTTTAATCCTGCCAGGTATCTAATTTTAAAAATATATTGTCATCACTATGAGTGATGCAACAATACAAACAGAAGATAATTAATTTCAGCAATTAGCTCAAATACTGGTGTCATTCCAGGAGGCTCACAGGTGTGGAAGCCTGGAGAGAGATTGTTGACAATCTGTCTTACTTCACTAGAAATGGGCTGCATCTGTCTATAAAGGACTTCTGGATATTTCCAGATATTGACAAATATGTTTTCTCCTTCAATAATGCCTTTTTTTAAGAAAATCAGTCTCTTACATCTGCCAGCCTAGCCAGTTCAAATCAGATTTATATTAACTTGAAACTGTTCAACACTGGAAGCCTAAAAAAGATGCCCTCTCGAAAGGCATTCCTAACATAGACATCTGCAAAGTCACAGAAATATGGTTTCAGTATAAGAATTAGACTGACTGTGTACCAGTTCTTAATGCATTTCACGGCTTTAGGCTCTCCAGTGAGGCTAGATCTCCTTCTGGCTGGGGAATGTCAATTATTTATTTATTTATTTATTTTTTATTTAACATTTGTTGACCGGGAAAGTCCGACTAGGTTCCACAGAGCCTGTTTTCAGCGGAGGCCCGGGGAGAAATGCTCCAGATACATGTCTTTGGACATTGTTGTTGTCTTTTGGCTTTTCCCGGTTAGGGGTCACCACAGCGGAACTCTGGTCCACTAATGATTGGCAGTAGATTTTGACAAATGCCGAGGTGCCAGCTCGACGTTCAACCTTCAACTAAGGCATGCCCATTTACGCATGTCTTTTGAATGCCCGCCCAAGTTAATCCCATTGTGCCTTCTCCAGCAAGGGGGACAAGAGTTGTTTTTTTATAGTTTCTGTATTCAGAATAAATACATTAGCTGTGAGTTTCTCATTCGTCTAATAATCTAACTCAAGTAGAGGAAAAAGGTTTTTATCCCAGTATTGTCATCACTGGATTAAGTAAACATTTTCATAAAGCAGTGATTGGTTCAATAGAAGAGAGTAAATCAAACAAGTAGATGGGTGTGGAACATAATGGGTCATAAGGGCAGGGAAGAAATAATCTTCTTTTCAAGGTATTTTTCCCTGCAGGGTAATTTGCAGTTTTACATCTACAGGGAGAGGAAATATAAATAAACTGGAGTAACTTGATATGTGTATTGGCGTCTGATTTAATTTGCTTTAACAAGCAAACAGGAACATGAAGCAATGTTGCAATCAGACAGGAAAGGGTATTTTTATTTAAGACACTGTGTGACCCATATACAGAAAATGAGGGCATTTTTATTCAGTACAGATTTTGTATAACTGCTACAGTTATGACAGGATTCAATTTATTTTGCCAGGTAAACAGGGCATTGCGTTTCTGTGGAAGGTACCCCATATGCTTTCTCTTCTATAGATAAATAATTTGAAGGATTTGTACCCAGTTGTCTCAAAGGATACGTACATGGTGGTCTCAAAGGATATGTACCCAGGGGTCTTCCTCATATTCTTTTACTCCACTGCTGTTTTACAGAATGCAGATTAATGATAGGCATACTTGTGGTGAGAAACATGCAAGCTTGATAAAGATAAGACAGAAAGACAGAGATATACAAGAAAGAGGGTGGGAGAGAGAGCGAGAGAGAGAGTCAGGAATGAGAATAACGACTGCGAAACGGCTTTTAAGTTGGGACTAGTTTAATTTGAATTCGGGCACTTTAACACCTTTGAAACACATTTCTTTGCATGACAACACAAAGACACTGAAATGCAGACATGATATAATACCTTTTATTGGACCAACACAGGATTTGCAATTACTCAAGGTTTCAGGCTAACAAGATGCTTTTATCAGGAGTTATTATTATTATATATAAAGTCTGCCATGTTGTGCGACTTAATTTTTGGATGGTATTTTACCACACACTGTTACAGATGAGGCCACCTTTCAAGTTTTGTGTGAGCCCTATCAGGATTAATAGTTTGAGGTGAGGCCCAGAAGAAGTAAAGGAGTTGGGGACACAGTGTGGAATGAAAGAGCCAGGGAGAATTTATCAGCATTTATAGTCAGGGATCATATCTGGACTAGATGGTGAGCACCCAGAAGGGTTAACAAATTCACTCAGACTGAAAAGGTTTGAAAATGTTAGTGGGCACCCAGCAATTAAGTTGGACTTAGAAGGCCCCTGGCAGGGTTAAATGCTGTAGGAATACTTAAAGAAAAGTAATTGTGCTCATGGCAGTAAAGATTGGGCTCAGCAGTACCAGGAACTAGCTATGATAAACATTGGGTTCAACAGTACCAGAAGCTAGCTATGATAAAAATTGGGTTCAGGAGTGCCAGGAACTAGCTATGATAAACATTGGGTTTAGCAGTACCAGTAACTAGTTACAATAAACATAAGGGTCAGGAGTACCAGTAACTAGCTGCAATAAACATTGGGTTCAGGAGTACCAGAACCTGGCTATCATAAACATTGGGTTCAGTAGTGCCAGAAGCTGGCTGTGATAAACGTTGGATTTAGCAGTGCCAGGAACTAGCTATGATAAACATTGGGTTCAGCAGTACCAGTAACTAGCTATGATAAATATTGGGTTCAGCAGTACCAGTAACTAGCTATGATAAATATTGGGTTCAGGGGTACCAGGAACTAGTTATGATAAACATTGGGTTCAGCAGTACCAGTTACTAGCTATGATAAATATTGGGTTTAGGGGTACCAGGAACAAGCTATGATAAGCATTGGGTTCAGCAGAACCAGTAACTAGCTATGATAAATGTTGGGTTCAGGAGTGCCAGGAACTAGCTATGAGAAACATTGGGTTCAGCAGTACCAGGAACTAGCTTTGAGAAACATTTGGTTCAGCAGTAGCAGGAACTAGCTATGATTAGAGAACAAGAAGGAGTCACATTAAATCAAAGCTTCTTTACAGGTACAAGCTGCAAAGACAGTATATTCATTGAGTTGCTTTTGACTGCAAAGTTGGAGACGTGGGTGTGAAACTCAGATCTCAAGTACTATAGTATCTGCTGTACTTTATACACTGTGCTGATTTCTGATGGAGCATTGGTATTACTAATGGCTCTGCATGGCATATAATTGGTGTTATACATATTTCATTTAATTGACTAAAAAACTGGCTTTGCAAGGCGTACACCCTTTAATCATGGTTTATATATATATAGATATATAGATATAGAAAGGAGACACTTGTCGCTAACTTTAAAAAAACACTAATTGTTGTTATCATTAGGAAAGATGTTAAGGGAATTGCAGATGTCACACCCATATGTTTTCAGATATGTTTGCCATAAGACATGTTTAGGCCTTAGGAATGTCATTTACTTGTGTGACTCAGATGTAGCTGTGAGTCAGTGTTCATGGTGAATCACCATCTATGATACCACAGTCATCAAGCGTTCTCCTTCACAGTCATTTCTGGCAGCTGTGCAAAAGGAAAATCCCAAAACAATGCTTACCAAATATACAATATGCTGTTGCCAAGTCAGTAAAGCTAGTACTTTTAAAATGTCTGAAAATGAACTCCACAGTATAACATAAAGATGTAAACCTGAGTTAAGTTAAATGTAGTCATATATTGGTATTAATTTATTTATTTATTGATTTGTGTGTATTCATTGCCCTGGGTTGAGCACTGATTCTCAAAGATCTTTGTCAGACTCAGCCCAGGAGTACTGCCTGGTTAAAGGAAATTCTTAGAGTCGCATAATAGGTAAATGGTGGGCTGAAGGAATCAAACCCTGAACTACCGAAAGCCACTTGTTATCAGCTTATTAATTCTCTGCCTACTGCATGGTTTATATATATGTATATATATATATATATATATATATATATATATATATATATATATATATACACACACACACACACACACACATATATATATATATATATATATGTGTATGTGTGTGTGCGTATATCTGTATCTATATATATATCTATATATATATATATCTATATATATATATATATATATATATATATTTATATTTATGGAGAGAGAGATGTGTAATAGAGCATGTGTTTTAATTCTGTATACAATTATTTCTTAGTCTTGATAGTGCATTGTGTTTTAAAACAGAAGGACACAAAAGACATTAAAAGCAAATCAATACTATTTAATTTCCACTACATAATCAGTCAAATCTTACAAAATGTTAAATTTTAAATATTAATTTTATCTAAGTGTAAACTGTAAAAGTGAATCAAGGATCTATTGCAATTACTAAAACATTTCTTTCTAGTTGGCATTTGATTTGAAGGCAGAGTGAAGGAGGTACAGTGTTCCACAGATTTATTTTTTTTTATTTTAGTATCTCTCATTTGTTAATAATGTACTGATCCTGAAGGCAGCTATTCTCTACATTGTCTGGGTGCAGGGTCATTATCCACTTGTTGGAAAATTTAACTTTTACCCCCCCCCCCACACACACACACATTATGATACCACATTAGGCATCTTTTTAAAGGGTAGAACTAGACCCATCTGCTGATGATTCATTAATGGCAGCAGCCAAATCTGGATTTGGCAGCATAGAAATCAAACCATCAGGTTGGTTCCTTCACCCATCTGGAAGCTTCCCGGTGGGCATCCCAATTAAATAAGTTTCCTTTCATATGGATAATAGAAGTAAAAGCCCCGGTTAGTACAAACAAACATTGCCATTGGAAGAGAATGCTACCAGGCAGTAACAGTCTTTTCATGACTAAGTTATTGTGTTTTCTATCCTATGTCTTATATTGAGGCTGTGTTACACATTTTACTCTCCACTTTTACTTGTTCTCTTACAGTGAATCATAAGCATTTTATTTGCAAATCCCTGGGTTTTGTTACTGGTGCTTTATCAAAGAAAATGCCTCCAGCATCTGTTTTTATTCTCAACTTTCACTCAGATCATTAAGAAGGTTAAAGAATAGATTTTTTAGAATAGATTTTTTAGAATATTTTTCAGTAATCTTAGTTTTTTTATGTTAGTTAGTTTTCCCTAATTTGGTAGCCCCCAAGCTTGGTGCTGTGGCAACCTGAGGTACTGTAGAACCATCTCCAGGGTCCTGAGGCAAAGTAAGTGGAAAATTAAAATGTTTTTATTTTTCATTTTTAATTGATGTTATTTACTTATATAGCACCAGTGATAACTAAAAGTAGTCTATTCAACATTCTGAAATAACAGTTTGCATATTTGATGTAAAGTCGTGAAGCCAAATTCATGTTCATCACATTTCAGTTTTAGAAAAGATTGCATTTATTGCTGATTCCAGTCTAAGTATATATAGCACATGAAAACCACAAAATGACATAGCAAGCTAGAGTTTTAACAGCACAAATCAAACAGCTGTTAATTAAATGACCAGCAGATGAAGGCATATGAGCAGTGGTGTACAAGCAGGGAGAAGTTTTCATTGCTGTATGTTTTGAAAGTGATGCAACGTTAGTAAAGATGTGCATCAGAGTACTTCTTATCAATGAGAGGGAAACAAAGAGAACTTAAGGCAGATGGGAGCTTCAAAACAACACTGATGCATTTAGCTTTGTGTGTGTGCATGCATGTCATGTGTGTGTGTGTGTGAGTGTGTGTGTGTGTGTGTGTGTGTGTGTGCGCGCGCACGCGCATGTGTGTATGTGTCTGTCTTTCTGTGATTGCATGCCTTTGCAACTGTGCCTGTGTGTACATTAGAGAAAGAAAGCAGACAGGGAATATACCCTTACAGTGCGGTAGAGTTGTGAATGTGTAACCCTGCGTGATGAACAGGAACAGCATGCTGGGTCCAAAGCCCAGAGGTCAGTGGATTGAAACCATCCCCTGCTATGCAAAGAGGGGTAAGTGGATTGAAACCATCCTTTTCTATGCAAAGTTTAGGAAGTTTGTAACACTAGTCAGGTTTTATTTCAGTGGTGAGTTTCAGTGGGCTTATAAGGGCTTGTATGTAATAACAAGTTCAACCCATTGAGGGGGGGGGGTGTTGGAAATATGTGTGTAGGAAGAGATAGAAACATTTCATATAATCTAGGAGTGGCTAACTGATCAGTGGTGAAAGTCACATGGAGGACATCATGGAAAATATGAAATGGAATGGGGGATTTTTCATCAACATCATTGCTAAGATATGTACAGGGGAGAAGGAGTGAATGAGATCAGGAAAGAATGGTAGATCATGTAGAGATTGTGGCACTGACACCCCAGAAACAACTAGCTGGTTGAAGTATCAATTTTATTATATTTTTATAATTGCACTGTCTGCTTTGTCTCCAGTGAGCCCCCTTGATTTTATTAATAATTTCCCCAGGCACATTCATGCAGCACTGTTATTCCTGCATGTGACAGCTCTGTTCATTAATTTCCCCAGGCACATTCATGCAGCACTGTTATTCCTGCATGTGACAGCTCTGTTCATTAATTTCCCCAGGCACATTCATGCAGCACTGTTATTCCTGCATGTGACAGCTCTGTTCATTAATTTCCCCAGGCACATTCATGCAGCACTGTTATTCCTGCATGTGACAGCTCTGTTCATTAATTTCCCCAGGCACATTCATGCAGCACTGTTATTCCTGCATGTAGCAGCTCTGTTCATTAATTTCCCCAGGCACATTCATGCAGCACTGTTATTCCTGCATGTAGCAGCTCTCTTCATTAATTTCCCCAGGCACATTCATGCAGCACTGTTATTCCTGCATGTGACAGCTCTGTTCATTAATTTCCCCAGGCACATTCATGCAGCACTGTTATTCCTGCATGTGACAGCTCTGTTCATTAATTTCCCCAGGCACATTCATGCAGCACTGTTATTCCTGCATGTAGCAGCTCTGTTCATTAATTTCCCCAGGCACATTCATGCAGCACTGTTATTCCTGCATGTAACAGCTCTGTTCATTAATTTCCCTAGGCACATTCATGCAACACTATTATTCCTGCATGTAACAGCTCTGTTCATTAATTTCCCCAGGCACATTCATGCAGCACTGTTATTCCTGCATGTGACAGCTCTGTTCATTAATTTCCCCAGGCACATTCATGCAGCACCGTTATTCCTGCATGTAACAGCTCTGTTCATTAATTTCCCCAGGCACATTCATGCAGCACTGTTATTCCTGCATGTAGCAGCTCTGTTCATTAATTTCACCAGGCACATTCATGCAGCACTGTTATTCCTGCATGTGACAGCTCTGTTCATTAATTTCCCCAGGCACATTCATGTAGCACTGTTATTCCTGCATGTAGCAGCTCTGTTCATTAATTTCCCCAGGCAC
The DNA here is from genome assembly GCF_019279795.1 of Protopterus annectens. Classification (NCBI taxonomy): domain Eukaryota; kingdom Metazoa; phylum Chordata; order Ceratodontiformes; family Protopteridae; genus Protopterus; species Protopterus annectens. The sequence continues at coordinate 67,432,944 of NC_056747.1, forward strand.
ATTCATGCAGCACTGTTATTCCTGCATGTAGCAGCTCTGTTCATTAATTTCCCCAGGCACATTCATGCAGCACTGTTATTCCTGCATGTAACAGCTCTGTTCGTGGCCTTCTGATGGTGGCCATAGCATATTAATGGATATCCTTTCTTGGAATAAATGTGGTATATGTATTCTTTCTGCTCTGTGGGAGGAGAGTGGACTATGGTGTGCTTCTGACTGCTGTTTAATAATGCCTGACTTATCAGAATCATAACATGTAATGTAGGAGGTATAGAGCTTGCTACTTCCTTCTGTTATTGGCACAAAACCATGTAACAGGGGTAAATACGACCAAAATCTAAACTGATGGTCAAAAGTGTGTCTGTTAAAATTCAATTCCAAAAAGACTGATGTCATTTTGTTGGGGAGATGTGGTCTCTAGTGTAAGTGTCAGTGCTGGAGTAAGTTTAGAAGAGACTTGTTGACAACTGAGTGATGATTCCCTGAAATGGCCAAATCACTGTTCCTATGAATGTGGTAACTGTGTGGGGAGAGCATCTTACTATGTACAGGTAGGTATACTGAATCAGAGATATGTTTATACTATATTAAGATAAGGATATAGGGAAAAGAACACTGTGCATGACCTTTCCATCTTGCAAACATATTTAAATTAAATTACTGCATGGATGACAATAGGACAACTATTTTTTTTTTCAATTAGACTAAATTTGTGATGGTCTGACCTAGACCAAGATTAGGAATATACTCTAGACATTAAAGTTAGTACCTTAATGACTCTTTAAAGCTTGATCTGCATATTTTAACAATGATATACACTAAAATCATTATATGAAGGGTTACTAACACTTTTTATATCCATATGCATTTTTCAAGCATGCAATAAGACCTAGATTAAAGAGCATTCCTGAAAATGAATATGGTCATTGCAGTATTACTAAACAAATTGAAGTTCATTGAACATTTGCTAATATTAAACACAGCATGAAACCTATTTCATAGCGTCTAAATTGTAAATGTCCAGTAATAACTGAAGGCACTGAACTACTGCTACATGCAAACACAGTAAAGTGGGAACACTGTAGCCAATTCAGTAGACACATTCATTGAATAGACAGAAAACAAATGGGTCACATATAACAAAGCCTCATAACAAAACTGACAGTAAGCTGAGGAATAATGGAAGAGTAATAATAAAAGGAGAGCTAGTGCTTGTCCCTGGCAATGCCATGACTTTCATGGCGAACTGAGCTTTCAAGCATTTATGCCAAATTAGAAAAAAACAGAACTGAAACAGTGTGGTGTGTAGAGGGTTCCAATCATACTCATGTTATTATGTGTTCCAGATACGAATGCCAAGAAATTCACATTGAGAGTAAAGCTTGAAAGGTGAATCTTTGCATCCATGTCAAGAACACAAAATAATGTGTTATAATTGGTGAGATCCAATTGTAACTCTTTGTAGTGCATGGCTCTACTCCATGTAAAAACTGTTCCAAAAAGAATAAGGTGATGTGTTTTATCAGCCTTGAACTCCAGTCAGGCTATTAGTGAATGCTGTTGCATATACATCAAATAAGGAAATAAAATTAGTGACAGTTTTTAAATACTGCCCTAATTTAAATAAGTTACTTACAGACTGACATCTGTAAACTTACATGAACATGGGAGGAAAGATAGTCAGGGACCAGTGAGAGTGAAGGAACATCCCTTCCTTTATATCTGACTGCAATAGTGTTAAGGGGATGCATAACATTTGTTACACACCTTTGAGAGCATGATTATAGTCAAGTCTCTCACTACAGAAGCGCATAACAGGTTTATCTTTTTTTTTTCTGATTTTGGAGTGTAGTCACAGCGCTCCATGCACTACAAGTTAAGAGAAATTTTTCAGTGCCAGGAGGGCACATCCTGTGCTGTAGGTTCTAAATATGTAAAAAAAAAAACATGTAAGATGTAAGTGTTACAGGATAATGAAGTATTAAAAGGTTGTTCACCATGAATATCAGCACTATTTTTTGCAGCTGTCAACTGAAAATAACAAAAATGCAATAAATAATCATATGAAGAAGCATTTTTATGTAGGGAGCAGGAGATCTCAGACTCATTTATTTTCCAAGTCAGTGGTTGTAAAAAGATGCAAGAAGGTACTGGAGAGAATGTAGCTATTTTATAGTAGCTGAGTAGTTATTTTATAGTAGCTGAGTAGTTATTTTATAGTAGTTGAGTGGTTATTTTATAGTAGTTGAGTAGTTATTTTATAGTAGTTGAGTGGTTATTTTATAGTAGCTGAGTAGTTATTTTATAGTAGTTGAGTGGTTATTTTATAGTAGTTGAGTAGTTATGTTATAGTAGTTGAGTGGTTATTTTATAGTAGTTGAGTAGTTATTTTATAGTAGCTGAGTAGTTATTTTATAGTAGTTGAGTGGTTATTTTATAGTAGTTGAGTAGTTATTTTATAGTAGTTGAGTGGTTATTTTATAGTAGTTGAGTAGTTATTTTATAGTAGCTGGGTAGTTATTTTATAGTAGTTGAGTGGTTATTTTATAGTAGTTGAGTAGTTATTTTATAGTAGTTGAGTGGTTATTTTATAGTAGTTGAGTAGTTATTTTATAGTAACTGAGTAGTTATTTTATAGTAGTTGAGTGGTTATTTTATCGTAGTTGAGTGGTTATTTTATAGTAGTTGAGTAGTTATTTTATAGTAGTTGAGTAGTTATGTTGTAGTAGTTGAGTAGTTATTTTATAGTAGTTGAGTGCTTATTTTATAGTAGCTGAGTAGTTATTTTATAGTAGTTGAGTAGTTATTTTATAGTAGTTGAGTGCTTATTTTATAGTAGCTGAGTAGTTATTTTATAGTAGTTGAGTAGTTATTTTATAGTAGTTGAGTAGTTATTTTATAGTAGTTGAGTGCTTATTTTATAGTAGCTGAGTAGTTATTTTATAGTAGTTGAGTAGTTATTTTATAGTAGCTGAGTAGTTATTTTATAGTAGCTGAGTAATTATGTTATAGTAGTTGAGTGGTTATTTTATAGTAGTTGAGTAGTTATTTTATAGTAGTTGAGTGCTTATTTTATAGTAGCTGAGTAGTTATTTTATAGTAGCTGAGTAGTTATTTTATCGTAGTTGAGTGGTTATTTTATAGTAGTTGAGTAGTTATTTTATAGTAGTTGAGTGGTTATTTTATAGTCGTTGAGTGGTTATTTTATAGTAGTTGAGTAGTTATGTTATAGTAGTTGAGTAGTTATTTTATAGTAGCTGAATAGTTATTTTATAGTAGTTGAGTAGTTATGTTATAGTAGCTGAGTAGTTATTTTATAGTAGCTGAGTAGTTATTTTATAGTAGTTGAGTAGTTATGTTATAGTAGCTGACTAGGATGATGTGACTTGGAAGGACACCGAAGTTAGGCGAGTGATGATTTTCGAATAATCCTACCAGACATTCTGAAGAAAGAAGCTTGGTTAGATGGATACTGCTGCATCATGGGTCAGGTAAACATTTAGAAATTAAGGGAAAATAATACAGAAAAGTGCTGATGTTTACAGCAAGTCTTAAACTTGGGTTATGGCAGACAGTGCAGGGCATAGAAGGTGTAAGACATGACATCACTGGAATCCTTTACTGAATTATAAATTACAAATATAGCAATAGCCTTATCATTGTATCTATTTTCACCACTACTATATATATGTGTGTGTGTGTGTCTCTGTGTGTGTATGTGTGTGTTTCTAGCTTGACTTTTATTTTTCAGTTTTCTGCATTAGAAAAATCCCAGAATTTCCTTTATCTGACACATTAGCAAGGCATAAGGAATGGAAATATATATTTTCCATTATAAAACTTTGAACTTGTAACACTCATTTGCCTAACAATCCACTCATCACTCTAAGCTAAAACATACTTAGCCCTGAATTAATACATTATGAGATTGAAACAGGACAGTGTGAGCAATGCTACATACCATCAGGGAATGTATGCAAGCAGTAAGGCACAATGAAAGTCATTATGGCAGTATAACAGACCATATAAAATGCCCTGGCACACTAAATATAATGAAGGGTAACACATATTGTGAAGTGCCTTACTGTACTGACTCAGTCTGCTTATAGGTTCATAGGCATTAAGAAATCTAGGCCAGATTATCGGTTGTCTCAAGGTACTGTCAGTTAACTGACTGCCTCAAGTCACAGACCTGACATATGAAGGCTGAGGAAATCAGACTGTGTCCCAGCAGAAGTATCTTATTAACTACTCTAGACTAACTTCCAGTCAAAGACACAATCACGCCCCATGAGGGAATCAAACCCCAGTCTCTAGAATGTTAGGCAGGCATACTCATTTTTAGACTAATGAGGAAGACAGCCTAATAGATATTACACATTTTTGAATATAGTAATTTCATTTGGTTTGTCTGTACAGGTGTAACTACTCAGATTATTAATATCCATTGCAGGGTACTAGCCCCGCCCCCAGACATACACAAACATTGATATCATCTTCCTCTGATGCTTTTTCAGAATGTTATGGGATTTTATGTTTACAAAAGGTGTCAGTCTGCAAAGCTACTCATTTAAAACTCATATAAAACAAAAAGGGGCTCACACTTCTACACTTTTTGTGCATTAGCTTACTATTAAGGAAAACAAAAGGTTTGCACAGCAAACAGCAGTTCATTTCCTAAACCGGTCTATGAACAGAAATGGTTAAAGCTGCTTCTCTACAGAAGTTCTTCACATAACCCAAACAGTGAAATGTCAGTGTTAACCTTTCATGTTATGTGCAGCATTAATGGGAACAAAATTATATGTATATTTACTATTTTTACAGCCACATTGGTTTTGGCTTCCTCTTGCCCTTAAGCAACCTTATAGGCTCACTATTTTTCATGAATATACAAACACTGCATACAAGCAGAGTCATTAGCTCCACCATTGCATTCATTGCTTATTTAACAGTAGGCAGAGCTCTACACTCAAAGTGAATCAGGCAAATACCATCACAGGCTTGTCATCACATCATTCACACTCAGCTTTACTGTCAACATTCTAACTGAGGGCTCGGTCAACATAATAGTATAACTAGTCACATCAGAACTCTTTGGGGTGCCATTGTTAGTACCAAACAATTAAGCTAGCAGGCTTTAGCAGCAGGCAGGCTCTTCCTCTACTGACTACAGTGGCTCAAAACATGGAGAAGGAGGAGTAGATGACCTCAGAGACTGATGACCTGAAGGCAGAAAGGCACAGTATCAAGGTTATATTCAGTAGGCCCCATTGACCTGAGTCACATTACATACACACTTGTTGTTCATCTTCTTTTGGTTTTTCCTGGTTAGAGGTCGCCATGGCAGAACTCCGGTCCGCTAATGATTGTCAGTAGATTTTTACGATGCCGAGGTGCCAGCCTGATGCCCAACCTTCAATGAAGGCATGCCCATTCAAGCATGTCTTTTGAATACACACTAATAGGTTCATAGGTTGGTACTGGTCTATCTGCCCGAAGGCATATATTAGCCCAGCCATGTTGTGCGGTATTCACCGCCCCTTTAGTAGTTCCCTAGACCCTTGTACTAGCAGCTAGTACCCTTGGCTTCTATCTAGTAGTGCTGTTGGTGTGATCCCCGGTGTGAAATTTCTGTTACCCATCCACTCATCAAGGATCCTCTTGAAGAATGATAGTGAGGGGCTCTGTCTTATGTAGATCGGGACCCTCTTCCATAGTAAGGGGAGTCTCTGCGAAGGGAATCTATCCCTCCAGCATGTTCTATTCATTGTTGTGTTGAGGTTTATATCCCTAGAGCGTGTAGCTCGAGTAGATTTGGTTTTGCTAAGATGGAGCATGTTCAACAGTTCTGGGTTGGACATGGCTCTGTACGTTAGACAGAGATCGCCTCTGAGAAAGCGGTATGCAACAGAGAACAGTCTTGGCTTTTTCAATCATGCTGCATAGGGCAACTGTTTGAGGCCAGTAATTCTCTTGGTTAGGTACCTTTGTTGTCTCTCCAGCTGCTGGAGATGTCTAGCCAGGTACATTCCAATTGGTGCATTGTACTCAATAATGGGTCTGATGAGGAAAGAGTAGAGGGGCACCATTACATCCTTAGATCTTGATGCAAACCCTTTCATGATCAGATGGGTCACATAGAAGGATTTCCTAACCATTTTGGCAACATGGGTATCAAGGGAAAGCTGACTATCTACTTGGATCCCCAGATCCCTTATTTCTTCTTCAGATTTCAGGGGATTACCTCCTGTGTTGTAGTTTGCGGGTACTCTGTTTTTTCCAAAGGAAATTACTACGCATTTTTTTGCATTTAGCTTGAGACCATGGCTTTGACACCATGCATCAGTCTCATTTAGGCCCTTCTGGAGGATCTCCATGTCAGCCGGAGACTCTATTATAGCACCCAGTTTGCAGTCGTCCGCAAACTTAGTCAGCCACAGCCCTTCCGTGCTTGCCTGTACTTCTGAGAAGTATATGCCAAACAGGAGGGGCCCCAGGACAGAGCCCTGAGGCACACCACTCATTACTGGTCTGGATTCGGACATAGATCTCACTACTCTTACTTTATGGGATCTGTCTGAGAGCCAGTTTGCGATCCATCTTGTGACGTAAGGGTTTATGCCCAGGCTGGTGAGCTTATCAATAATACCTGAATGGGGAATGGTGTCAAATGCTTTAGCAAGGTCAAGGTAAGCCGTGTGTACCTCCTTTCCTTTATCTATAGCCTGAGTAACTGTCTCAAAGAAATCCACCAGGTTCAGGAGGCATGATCTGCCCTTGATGAAGCTGAACTGTGTAGGGTCCAGCGACTGGAGGTTCCCAATCTCTCCATTTATGAGTTCCATAATATCTGAAAATATATTTTCTGCAAATGGATGCTTTTTGTTAGGCTGATGAGTTGTGTTTATTGGCAATGGTCAGTCTTTGTGCAATTTACTTAAGTAAATTTCTTAACAAAGGCATCTTATCAGACTGTGGAAACACAGCATATCAATATACTAATGCATGCAGCTTATAAATTATAATAACTGTCTGCATGTCATCTTATTTTATACAGACATGCAGATTACTGAATAGGCCATAATAAAACAATTAAACCTTTATGATGCTCGATGGTTTAAGATGTGAAGAAATGCAAGTGGTAGAAAAGTATGTTTAAACTGCTGCCTTCCAAACACTCATATACATCATGTAGAAAGGCTAAAATATTCACTAGTCTAACAACTCTGATGCAAAGAAATTAGCTTTGTATCAGCATTCACTGGACATATTTCCTTCTTTCATGCTGATATAAAATTGATTTGAAGGGTTTTTTTTGGTATAATTCTCATCAAATATAAAATTTCATTCAACTTCTACTCTTACCTGGTCATAAAGCTGTCATTCAATCATAATGCAAGTTCATGAGCCTATTTATAGTTTTGATTCAAATTTCAGAGAATCCAGTATATATTTTGAGAGGACTCCATAGCTTGGCATTAAAGAGAGACTGTCTGCAGAAATAAAACTTTACATTTAAAACATGAATGTCTTTTTAAGCAGACCTGACAGTTTTATTGGAGCATTATCTTAACTGTCTTTCAGAGGAAGTCACTGAGAGATGCAATGGCTAGATTTGAAAACTAATGCATGCTCAAACAATTCCTTCATGGAAATAATGTGCCCTCACCTTTTCTGCCTACACCCCACTCCAAGAGTGCATCAGTCTTAGAGAAAGATAAGTTGTGTGTGTGTGTGTGTGTGTGTGTGTGTGTGTGTGTGTGTGTGTGTGTGTTCATGTGTGTGTTCATACCAGGTCTCACATTTTGTTAAACGTAGCTCAAAAGTATCTGGTTTATTTGCTAGCCACTTGGATCGTGCAATTCTTTTTCAGTCATGCACAAAGCTATCTTTCACGATTAACACGCTTTCACTAATCTATATTACGTAGTATGACCATTCATTTTTTTCTATTTTTCCCCTGTTATTTTTATTCAGGGAAAAAAAATCTTTAAAATAATATTCTGTTTATTTAAATGGGAATACACATTTCAGGATCTGTGACTAAAATGGGTCAGAAAAATGGACAAATTGTGTTCTTCATGAGATAGCTTGGACACATGAGAGATACTCTGAAACAAATAGTTGTAAACTTTTCCTAGAATAATGACTATAAAAGTTGTTATGGACTGGAGTCAAAGGAGGAAGGCAAATCAAATGAGAGGATAGGAGTTGCTGTAGGTCAATTAAAGTACGGCCCTAGCAAGACATCATTGGTAGGTAGGAAGGGCCAGTATAAGGCCAGATAACAATGGATCCTGGTGAGGTTGACTTAGAACTGCACAAAGAAATACCCATGTTGTGGCCCTAAAGGAGCTCCCCTAGAAGTAGATAGCATGACATATAGGTAAACAGAGTGACAAATTTTAATGTACATTCATGATGAAAAACAAATCTCCAGTAAAGATCTCAGTCAGATCTCTAAACATGTCTTGCCACTGAGGCAGGACTAGAACATGTTTCTCTATTTAAGTGCTTGTAGTACTACTCAGGGTTAGAATAGTGAACTAGCAAACAATGTCTTGCTATTGTTTGTCTTCCAGTAAGAGACTCCACCAAGAGATAATGCATACAAGAGGGGAAGAGGGGAAGAAAAAAACTGCCATAATGTAATCTTTTTATCATTAGAACTGACACAAAATATTGAGGTTTATGCCTAGAATTCAAAAATACTTTCAGTGACTGACATGCTGAATTTCAAATTTGAAGTACCCAATTCATAACAAATGAGCTGCTTCTATATTACTCCGTCGAAAACTAACTTCAGCAAATGGCCATTCATCGAACATAAATCAGTGAATGGCCATTCACGGAACATTCACATCAGCAAACATGTTTCCCAGGGCAGTGAGTTACTTGGCCAACATACCAACTGTCACACACCGCAGTAAATCAAACCCAGCATGGTGGGGGGCTGTGCCCTCCACACACCCCTACTTATATATACCAACTCCATGATCACACTACAGTGGGGAAAAGGGGAAATTTCCTAATGCTGGCCAGATAATTCACCACCCTGTAAAAAACATTCTCTGATGTGAATGTTCGATGAATGGGCATTTGCTGATTTATGTTCGATGAACTGCTATTCGCTGAAGTTAGTTTTTGATGATCTAATATTGACCCAAGGAACCAGCTCCCTCTCCTTCCCCTAATAATAGCATCTGAATGATAGTATTGTATGACAGAAGTTGAAAGAAGACAGGGCTTTTCTTAGCTTGTTTATGAAGGGTGCATTCACATAAGGGACACTAGTGGCCAGCTAAAATGAAAACTTGTTATAACAGATTTTTTTCTGCTTATAAGCCAATATCGATTTCCATCTGTTGAAGATAGGCAGGAGTTACATTTCTGAGGTCCCTGCTTGTACATGGTGTTTAATGCCATCTTGATTTGTAACAAGACAAGCATTATACCTGAGTTGTGGGAGATCATAGTGGATTTTATCATGAAGACCTGCCAGGATGAAAACTTTGGAACTCCATCTGACTACTGGCATGCAGCCACAACTCTTTATTATTCATTGTCATTGTTAGGGTGATATTAGCTAAATGACTGCTGTATGTCTTTTGAAAAGGAACTTGATTTCAACTGCCTCACCAGCTCATTAGGGCATGTGCTTTAAGCAGAATCAAATTGCAGATTTCGTGTTGCATGATTTTCATCCAGCTATGGATGGAGTTTTCAGCAGCAGTCTGTGAAGATCCTCATGAGTGCCTTCCCAAATCATGCTTGGTAACTGATTTTAGGAGATTTTAGTACCTGGGTTTACCACTATTCTCCAAAATTTTGTTTAATGTTTGACCTTGGGAGATTTTAGCATCTGGGTTAACTGCTATTCTCCCAAGTCATTCTTGATGGTGGTTCTTGGGAGATTTTAATATCTAGGTTAATGGCAGACCTTCAGACATCTCCTATGAGTTCCTTCAGTTTACAGAGGAACTTAGGAGTGCTCTGAAATGTTTCACTGACAGTTATTATAGAGGTCATTATCTTGGTGTAGTGCTGTCATCTGGCTTGATCAACTTATGTCTGGAGGAAGATTCTGCTTCTTGTTTAGACCACTGAGTCATTTCATGCCCCCCTTTCAGTATAGTGATCTGTTACTGAACTGATCCAATCCAGGGAATTGAAAAATGTAATTTGCAATGTAAATATGTTCTTGAAAGTCTGCAGTTCAGAGGCAACTCTTCAATCAGTAATATTGACTTAGAATCATGTTTTTTTGGCAGGTTTGCTTACCTGCTGTACATTCAGTAGTACTGACTTATAAACATGCCATCTCTGGCACTCTAGATTACTGAGACCCCTTCTGTGTTTCTCCTAGTCATTCAGCACAAATGATATATGATGCATTCAAGTCTTTCACAAGTTGAGAAGGCAGGGCTTCAGGTAGAAGTGCAGATGGATGAAAACATACCTTACTGAGATCCAACACACCTTGAATGTACATCATTCTTCGTATCCTTCAGAATTCAAAAAGATGATGGCATATTTTCTGGAAATTTTTGTATAAATCTAACTTTGTAGTTGCACTTAACAGAATTGTTGATGGCTTGTGCATGCCAGCCTGTTAAACTATTCAAAAAGATTCTTTGGACAGATGGCTGAATTGTGTCTAAAAATGAATAGCCTACAGTACCTTGTAGCCAGATCAAATGGGTCCTTAGGTAGTGTAATATACCAATTACCACCCCCGCAGTCTTTCCAATATTCCATCACTTGGCTCTCTCATGGTGAGTCTCACCCCATTTAACATAAACACTGTTCAAAACTGTTAGTATGCATATTATTGTCTTTACTTTTATAATTGTCACAAAGATTTGGAATTTGTTTAAAACTATCATTTCAAATTTTACAGAAAAGAAAAAAAACAGTGACAGCCATGTTCTAAAACAAAATAAAATGCTTTCATATTGAGAACAGACTTAGCATGAGAAACAGTAAACTTCTCTTCCCTTAAAACTCACATTTATTGAAAATACATCTGGCAACCCATTAAACTACAAGAGGTGTACTGAGATTCATACCCAAATAGCATAATGGATGGTACTAATTAGTGTCTATGTGATGGGAGCAGGAATTCAGAAGACAAATCTATAATGCTTTTGTAAATAGCCTGGTGAGATTTCAGCAAGAAGCAGGAAGAAAGTTAATAATGGCTACATTTCAGCAGCAGGCAGTGAATCTTTGTTTGTGAATGATAACAGTGATGAAGAGAACAAGTTGCCAGGACTTCCTGAACTGAGGAGTCTGCATTTTATGCTTTGTCTTTGCTGCCAACCAGATTTTATTGGATCCAGTGTGTGCTTATTTTACCTGTTTTGTGGGACTACATTGTGGATCTACTATTGGACTGGATTATAATTTTAATAAAATATAAAGGTAATCACTGGCTTCTTTCCTTGTGTGGTGGTGAGCAAATCTATAATGCATTTGCAAATAGCCTGGGACAGCCCACCAGACACAAGTTTTCCTTTTCAGAGCAGTCCAGGCATACTGTCTGTTAAAGCAACTTGGCAGAATCATACACAAGAGAAATGATGGCTAAGGGAATCAAACTATGTAGTACAGGAAGCAGCTATTAACAGGTGAAAACCTTGCTCATCTGTACTAAGTACTAGACAAATTGTTGCAGTTCAGACACAGTGCATTTCAAACCTGTGTGCCTGCAAAAAAAAAAAAAGTAAATTAAAAATGTATTGATAGTTAAAATATTGACATTAAACTCATAGACTTCATAATGTCCAAATTATTCACAGCTAAATAATAAGCACAGTGCCGACATTAAGGATCACATCCGATGAATATGGCTAATGTGATGATGCTCTTGTTTACTGGAATCAATTTCTTCCCTTTATACCATAAGTATTCTGGTTAATAGGTACCATTTTTCTAGACTTGCAGTCCAGGGGACCATTGAAAAACCTAGCCCATATTTTCAGTTCCCACATAGTATTGTCTGGTTAAGAAACTTGTTGAAGGAGTGGGCATAAATATGAGGCAAACGCAGAGATGCTCTGCAAAAATGGAAACAAAAGCAGATTACTCCAAATGAATTAAAATTCATCTGAACAGGTTTGCACTAATATGTATGCAGTGAAACACAAAAACTATGAAACTCTAATGACTGACTGTAATCCTCAGTGATTTATCAAAGGAAAAAAATAATGGAGTTCTGGCAGTTGGTGTAGAGTATTAGGACTCTTGCATCCTACAGCAAAGGTAGGTACATGGATTGAGTCTGAAAAAGTTACTTTACTAAGCTGCCCTGTCTAACTGGGGCATTACCACACACACACACACACACACACACACACACTCATCATCTTCCCTCTCCTGAAGCTAATGCCAGCTTGTATCCTCTCTACCCTAGCTTGTACCTGCTTGTGTTCCCAAGTGCTTTTCCTGTAGCTCATGTTCCTAATGCTGTTGCCGCAAAAAAAAAATTCTCATAATGCTGCACAAGAAATACTATCTCTTGTGTTTGTCCACCCATCCTGCTGCAAAATTAAATTTCATGTCAGTTCCAGATCACTCTGCATATGAGCATGCCTGCCTTCCATTGCCTGACAGCAATAAATCTTAAAGCTGTACTATTCGCTATTGAAGTGGATGCTGAGCAAAGATGAAAAACATTTTAATTAATGTTGTGGGTGGGCCCTTGGCAGCTGCCTATGTCATCTAATGCTGGATCTGGCCCTGCCTGACGATGACTGAATAGCTAAAAAAAAAAAACTTTGGGAATGAGAAGATGCAGTTGATGCTTGGATGAAAGCCGTGGCTAAGTTCCCTAATGCAGATGTTTCAGTAGATTTTTCACTATATCCTCCTTTGCGTCTGTTTTGCCATAAAGTATTCTGAAATAGGATTGAATTTTTTGACATTCAGGTTTTTTCCTGAAATCAGCTGTCATTAGTCAAGTTATTTAAACAATTCTCTTTTTAATGAAAAATATATTCACACAAGTCTACCCTTTTCTAGTTTTTTTGTGCCTTTTCTTTAATACCGTACCCCTAATGCAGTGTGTTTATTTCTGTTATTTACTTTGTGCAAGCACTTAAGTTATACCTAATGAAAATGCAAAAAAAAAAAAAAAAAACTGCGTCATGCAGACATCATGTTTTCAATTAAGAGCATGCTTCCCTATCCACTGAGTATAACACTATCTCTGTTTTGGAACTATTGGATTTTTACTTATCAGACTTCTAATATGATAAGTATGAAGATATTATAATTGTGGTTACAAATTTATAGCCAGCGTATGCTGGCTGCAACCTCTGTATGGCTAGCTTCTGACCATTTGCTTAGAATCACTAGGGCCATTAATTTTTGGATTGTTGCGACTTTTCTGAGACTTGGTTGTTTTGCAACAATCTTAAGAGAGACCTACTTCTCCCATTCTAATAAAACAAATCTATTGAGTTACATAAACTAGATTTGATACCTAATCTCAAACCTGACTTTTAAAAGGAAGGCTTCTGAGAAGGTTGCAAACATTCAGTTAAAACCCTGTCCAAAGTTTAATGATTGTTTTAATCCTTGACAATCTTGATTTGGATCCAGCAGTGTGACAACATTGACTTTTTAGTGGTAAGAGATCAATCTTTTGTATTCTTTCTTTCTTTGTGCTTTTGTTGAGTTGTCATCATGTATAGTAACACACGTCTGTTCCGAGGGCAACCAAATATACTTATGCTTTTGTTAGGAGCAAATGCTGGAATTTATCACATCTGATGCCTACCTGGAATCTATCCTGAAATGGATGGTGCACATTAACTAATGTTAAATCTGGTAGAGACAGAGACAACAGAGTCTATAAGATAGTAAGGCCTTCTCAAATGATGCTTAACTGGAATTTGTATAAAGGGTTGGATATCTTGTAGTTAGTCTTGATGATAAACTGGTACTTTAAGGCTATATATCATCCTCTGTGAAGTTATCGTTCTTTGTCATCAGCAATATATCTCAGATTAAAACTATTTATCTCCCAGAATAAGCTCACTATAGGTACTCAAGCAATGCTGTCTATGTCTTGAATATAGGTACTCAAGCAATGCTGTCTGTGTCTTGACTATAGGTACTCAAGCAATGCTGTCTATATCTTTATTATAGGTACTCAAGCAATGTTGTCTACATCTTGACTTTTGCAACAGCCTTTACTTTGGCCCTCAGCCTGTAACTCAAGCAATGCTGTCTGTGTCTTGACATCTGCAACAGGCTTTACTTTGGCCCTCAGCCTGTAACTCACTATAGGTACTCAAGCAATGCTGTCTATGTCTTGACTTCTGCAACAGGCTTTACTTTGGCCCTCAGCCTGCAACTCACTATAAGTACTCAAGCAATGCTGTCTACACCTTGACTTCTGCAACAGGTTTTACTTTGGCCCTCAGCCTATAATTATTAAATGTTAGTAGTGAGTCCAAAACTCAGCAGACATGGTCTTGAGTGGAAATTTATGAATCTTACATATTATCCTAATATTATATCTGCTACATTGGTTATCTTTTGCAGCAAAATCCATCTGTATGTGGTTTGTGTGTGACTTGTGCCTTTCATGGTCAGGGATCTGACTGTCTTAAAGATTACGCGCAACATGACAAATTTACTGTCACATCATGTGCTACATGACAAATTTACTGTGTCACATCATGCATAACATGACAAATTTACTGTGTCACATCATGCGTAACATGACATATTTACTGTGTCATATCATGTGCAACATGACAAATTTACTGTGTCACATCATGCGTAACATGACAAATTTACTGTATCACATCATGCGTAACATGACAAATTTACTGTGTCATATCATGTGCAACATGACAAATTTACTGTCACATCATGCGTAACATGACAAATTTACTGTCACATCATGCATAACATGACAAATTTACTGTGTCACATCATGCGTAACATGACAAATTTGCTGTGTCATATACGTAACATGACAAATTTACTGTGTCACATTATGTGCAACATGACAAATTTACTGTGTCACATCCTGCGTAACATGACAAATTTACTTTGTCAGCAAATTGAGAGACTATAGGCCAAGCCTCTCTGTCCCACCTTACATGCATTCTAACCCTAACTCCATTTGACCTTACTAATGTGTGCTATCTTTAACTATTACCTGAATCCCTAATTCTATACATTATCTTTTTAAAAACCCTTCCTGTAATACTACCACTGTTTAAGCAAATTATAACTGATGATATTGTTAGAGGTTTTGCGTGCTTCATTTTAATTTTATTTAAACTGATCACCAAATAAGTCTGTCTTTTGGGGGGGGGGTTATGGGCAACAAACAGCATTGTGAGGTCATGACTGTGATGTAATTGCTGTTAGTGATTGTTGGTATTCTGAGTGTCAGTATTTTTAAACACACACACACACATATATATGTTTTATATGCGATCTTGAAATCATTATTTAATAAGGTAACTTTCTAACTTTTGAATTGTTCTGAAGATATCTATTAATTGGAAGATGAAAATATGGGTTTCTCATCCTATTTATCATTTCTTTATCATCTGTTTTTATTCCTGTCATGTGCATCCATTTTGTATTAGCTAGTTTTGAAACTAAAGCTTTATTCTAATGCAGTTATCAAGAATAAACGGGGGTGCCAGACAAGCAGATCTGTGATTTCATAGCCTGGTACCCTGCCTGACAACCTGTATTCGAACTAACTAGCTGAATACAAACATGGCTTTTCCCCTCGGGTCTCCACTGAAAATGGGTAATTTCTTACCCAATTGGACTAACCCAGTTAACAAATGTGAAATAAATAAATAAAAATAAAAATAAAAAGTTGTCAGTTTACTTGAAAGATAAACGCACTGTCAAGTTTTATACTAAAATGTCATGTGTCTAAATATCAAATGTTGATAGTTGTTCTTCTGTTCTATGTGCCTTACTCACTCACTCACACATACATTTTTAACATCTTTACAGAACTTTTGATTTCACGGATATCTCTGTTAATGAGTCACCAGTTAGTTTTTTCAACAAAAGACCATGACATTGTGTTTAATTATAAAGTGCTTGGGTTGCTTTTAGCTACTGAACTTTAAGGCTTAAAGCAAAAATGTTCTTGGCTATGACTATCTGGAAACTTGTAACTTAAATAATATTACTTTTCCTACTAACTCAGGCATGGCATGCAACAAATGGAAAGTTAGTACTGTGATTCCTCTTCATAATGATCTCCAAGAGTGTCTTTTATAATCATCGATCTATATCAATCTGCAATGTGTCAAAACTAACAAGAGGAGGAAAAAATATATATTCTTACCGTGCTTTCAATGCTAAAACTGGTTCAACATTCAATGAATATAGCTTTTGTAATTTATGCAGCTTTTAGCTCTAATACTCTTCATGCTACAGAGCACACAACTGTTATTGTATTTGTTGCTCTATCTAATATGTTTGCTTAATGAGTGTGATATTTTACTTGTTCTGAGATTCTGAACTAATGGTTGGCCAGTTGCAGCTGAATTTGCTGAAACCTGATTCGTTGCAGTTTTTATATCTAAAGTTACTGTATGTAGCTTTAGCAGCAGGATTAACTGCAGACCACCACAACAAGAAACGTGTCCTTTTTCCTGACTTTACTTTATAATCTGAGGACTGGAAGAGGCACACCCTTTTGTGTAATCATGTTTTATTGATTACTGAAAGTAATTTTCTTTGTAGAAAAGAACATATTTCACTATAGTGCCTGGGAGTAAATTGGTTTACATAACTCAGTGGTTGTAGTTATTTCTCACCCATTGTTCATTTAACTTCAGGAAGTAAACAGGTTACAGTTTAAGGGTTTAGCCTGAATTTTGTGTATGTACATTTGTGTGTGTGTGTGTGTGTGTGTGTGTGTGTGTGTGTGTGTGTGTGTGTGTGTGTATATATATATATATATATATATATATATATATATATATACACACATGTGTGTGTGTGTGTGTGTGTATGTGTGTATATATATATATATATATATATATATATATATATATATATATATATATATATTTATATATCCATATGTGTTAAAAGCTCGTATCAAGTTTTGTGACTTGAGGTTTTGCTGTCTTGGCTGCATTAATAGCCATAGCACATTGACAGGATGGCTCAAATGATAAGCAGTAAGTATAAAAATTCTATATAAAATTGATTTGTCAAACATTCAGTGCCTCAGTTAACTCTTTCCTGCGGGGTTCTTATTTGTAGCTCATATTGTCGTTTCCTTTTTTTATTAATATTAACGAATTCTTATTTGAAATGTTGAAATAATGCTTAATCGAGATTTTGAGAAAATGAATTATTTAATGTTTGTTTTAAATTTGATGTGAATTTATATTTTACTTTGTTTATTACTACTGTTTTAATATATTAAAATCATTATTTATTTATTATCTTGATAGAAGTGCTTCTTGTAATTTTGAAGTCTGTAACTGTGATGCCGTGAAATATACTCCTTACATAGTAAATTAGGGTAAGATTTCTTAAGTTGGAGATTGCAGTATATCAGAATATTTAGTTTATATAGTTGGAAGAGGTGTATGGGGAATTATCCGTTTTGCAAAAATTGCATTTTTAATAAATTTGAGTGTTGTGTTACAGGATCTAATACGTGCAATAGAAGTCCCTTTAATTGTTACTCTTTGTATATACTCAAGCTGTTTTTCATAACCTCTGTTTAAAATGTTCTTGCTTGAATTTCATCTGTTTTGTAAAGTGCTTTTTGCCAAAGTTGCTTAATACAAGGTCACTTTCAAAGAGATGAGCTCACAGCCTGTGTTAACTTTACCTAGGACATCAGTCAGGGCATGTGCTAAAATCTGGACTTAATTTGTTTTTAAGCAGGTTGGATTTATTTTTCAAGCATATAAAGACCACTACAAAGAAGTGTCTGGTGATTTTGATTCGATTAAAAGACTGTTCAGACTCACAGAATACACAAGAGGAAATGGGGGCATCAAACCTGGGACAGTTGCATGAAGCTCATTAGGTGCTCATTGTCTTAACAAACTTTGATCTGTTGTTAAACCTGCTGCACTGACTGCTGTTTCACCCCATTGCTTACAACATGCCTTCTCTACACAGAACATGAATGTCTCCTGTCAGTCATTTCTTATGTAATAGGAATCCTTTGCTCTAGGCATAAATCAAGTAAAGCAGGCCGGGTGCAGTAAATCACCGGGTTGTTTAAGTTGAGTTTAGACTTGAACCTGATAGATCACATAAAATAATCTGTATCTGTGAAGGTACAGTATTGCCTACCTGGTTGACCTCAGTACCTTGTTTTCATTGCCCTTGCAAAGGGACAGTATGTCTTCTAAGGCCTTGAACCTTTTACTTGTAGCAGGTGATAGTTGTACCTAACAGGAAAGCTGACAGCAATGCCAATTTCCAGACTCGTTTTTTGGAGCGCTCTGCTGTTGCAATTGGTGAGCTGCCTTATGCCGCTTAACTTTAAACAGCCTGTTGGTCCTCAGTTGCTTTCCTCTCACCCCTTCAGTTATATTTAAAATCATCCTTCTGTAGACTAAGCAAAAGCATCAAATCATTATGTATGCATCTGATTTCCCTGGCACCATTAATTCTCATTAAGCATTTTATTTATGGCCAGCTCCACGCATTTAAGTCACCTAATTTATTGCCTTTTGTGGCCTCTTTTATTTATAGATCATTACTCATCAAGTCAGTGTCTGTGCTTAGCATTTCAGCTTCTGTACTCAGCATGCCTGTTCTTACATATCCTTGCCTTGTGAATGTTTATCTGGCATTTTATTCTTCATTAATTCATTAAGGCAAATAAGACAAAGCTCCAGTTTACAAGAAATGTAGATGTTTTGGATTAGATACATAGCTGTAAAGTAAAACTGAAGGCTCTTGGAAATCAAGCCAGGTTCCTGAGTAAAACACAGTCCAAGTATACCTTATTGCTATAACCACCAAAATATACTGCAAGCTTTTTACTTTTTTGTACTAGCAACACGTTTTTTAAACTGCTTGCATGGCTGACTAGATCTTTTTTTTAATGGTTATTCTGAAGGTTTTCTGCATTTGCTGGTCTGTGAAATCTCTTTAGCTCTGTAATACAGCTCCCTGGATACATTTTACTATTTTGTAGATTAACATATGTTTGCACTTGTCACATTTTAGATTATTTTCCTTTAATGTTTTACTGTTGACAGAAAAAAGATAACTTTTTTATCATTTGGCATACCCTGTTGAAAAAGCTCAAAACTGTTACTTTATTTTCTGTCTGTAAATGAAAAGATGATATCTGCTCCAAAATCTGAAGCTAGGAGAGGCAATCATTCATCTCAATGTCAGAAATGTTGGAATCTTTGATCGTGATCCCAAAGGTTTTATTTTTTTATCTTCAGTGGCTGAAACCATCCACCTTCCTGGTCAGTAATTCTACATGAACATCTATCAGACAAGTACTTGTTTCAGTCTGGCAAAGCATTCACACAGCTTTATCTGTTTTCTTAATTTAGTCTGTCACAGATTATGCTTTCCTGTTCTGGAAAATGTATTCTGTAGCATCCAAATTCCTACTGCAAGACAGTTTATTTGACACAAGCTGTGTTTACAGTCTTTTGGTACAACTTGCTTTTATACTTGTGACCTTGTGGAGAAAAACGAACAGAGTGTATCAAAAAAAAATAAATAAATAAAGCATCAGCTGTTAATGTGTTTTGTACAAATTTGTCTTTTGTCTGGAATAACTTATTCCTGCCTCTTTTCATTGAAACCTAAGTCACTGTAATCTCAAGATCTCTATCAAACTGGCACTTCACGCTCCAGTAGTTTATCTTTCTTTTTACTTTCTTTCTTTATTTTCATAACGTGTTTCTTGCACTCTTAAGCATTTTCAATAAAAGTACATAAGAAATGGTAACAGTAAAATGTGCAGCATGTTTTCTGTTAACTTTCCTTTAGCAACTAAAGGGCAAAAAGTAGCTAGCCTGGCCGCATGGCACAGCAGGATGGAACTTTAACAGCAACTGGGGCTTGAATAGCATTTCCAGCAACTGAGGATAAGTGCAAAGGGGGAGAGGAGTGAAAGGGTGTGGCCTGCTCCCAGGGTTGAGAGACATCTGTATGCACTTAGGGGCATATTGGATGAGCCTTATTTCCCTGATGGAGACCTGGAGAAACCTCCATTTGTACCACATGGGAAGGGAGAAGGCTGCTGAAAGGAAATGTCTGTGATGCCTGTGCACTGGCCTAGCAATCATGGAGCCTCAATCCTCACCACTACCACTAGTGAAGGGTGTCCATATAGGGAAAGGATAATAAATGCACATGCAGTAAAGTACAATTTCCCTTAAGAGCACACAGAGATCACAGTCAGTCTGGGGCTGGTTTCTCCCTTTCTCTCCAGGACCTCAATAAGACTCCCCACTGGCACAGCTATGGAGTCCAGATCTCAGCCTAGTGGGAAAGTTAAAACCTCCAGCACCCTTTCTGACAAACCAGTGCTTCATGTCCCTGCCCAAGTAGCTGACACACACTCTTTGAGATAAGTGTTATATACAACCACACCAACACTCCTGGGGAAGGCTTGCACAGGTTCTCCAGCTGTGCCCCCTTTACCCAGACTATACAGTAGTACCACTTGCCACCACCCACTAATATTTATCAGCTACTAAAATGCCCTTATGAAAGGGTGTGCAATTATACTGTACAATATTATTATCCAAATGGTAAGTGCAACTAAACAGTCAAGGCTTATTGGAGTGGCTTGGCCAGTATCACTGTATACATGCAATGTACTCTAGAGCTTAAGTTATCTCTACACAAAACAGTCACAGTTGAAAGGTTTAAAAATATTTAATAATTAATAAAAGCACAAGACAATACTTCTTACTATACAGTGTTAGTCATGAGTTCAGAGATCACAGAGAAATACTAAAAATAATACAGTAGAAAGTTCTGATATCAATACAGAAAAAAACTAATCTAATTGTCCTAGTTCCTAGCAATAGCTAAGAGAGAAAACAGTTCTAAAATAAACTTACATATAGAACACAGGCAGAGTGCTGGTGAGTTGGATGTTCTCAAGACAAATGTTAAATGCTCTGAGTCTGTCTGTCCTTAAATTGATAACACAGTGCCACTGATTTATTTCAGATTACATTATTTTTTTCTGGTTCCCAGGCTAACAGAAACTCAAAGGTTAATAGCCCTTTTCATCTTGCAGCTGGTCAGGAAGCCCAGAGCAATTAAAGAAATTTACATGTAAATTCTAGCCATAAACTCTGGCCTCAAACCAGTAGGCAGGATGCCTCCCTCTAGATCTCTCGGCTCCGAGTTTTAGATCAAAGAATTTCACAATGTTTGTCTTATCACTACAGTCTTTTCACATTTAAGAGAACAAGCCTGTAGCTTACATTATTTACAAATGACAGAATTATCTACAAAATTCTATCTAGCTAGGCTGGCAGCCTTTACCTATCTTTACAATGTCCCTTGCAAAACTGAAGAGATTTCCTCTGTAAACAGTCCATTGCATGCCCCACCCCATCACCTTGATGGAAGCAGTTAGGGCTGAAGAGAAAAATACAAAATATCCTGAAACCACACCTAATAGCCATTTGAATGATGACCCCCTCCCATTCAAGTAGACTGGTGTTTGACAGATAGCAGGAACAAAGAGAAGAGAAAAAGTGGGGTAGTTTCCTTTTAATGTCACAATACATAAGTTCAGGATGATTTGTAGCTGCAAAACTAATTAAAGAAAATACCTCAAAAATAACAGATAAACACATTTTAATCCCTTCCATTCTTTGTTTCTTTTGTTTTCTTTTATTTAATGTCTGACAACAGCTGATTCATGCATTTGTGCTTGATTTTTTGAGTTAATCTCTAACTGTGAAACCAATACATCAGTAAGGCTTAAATGGCTCTACTAAAAGCCTTTGTTTGCTAGTAGCTTATGACACTTTTGCTCACTGCTACTTGCTCTAGATGGCAAGTGCCTTAACTCCCAATAGCCCTATCCTACTTATTTATCTAGCCCTCCATTGACCAACTGTTTGAACAGCATAGCCCTACCAAAACCTTGACTCTTACCCTAAAGCTCCTATGCAGTCCCCAAACTTAACCCAAGTTGTCAGTCCCTACCTCTTAAATTCCCCCCCAGTTCCCTAATCACTTCCTAAAATGTAAAACTTCACTCTGCATCCCTACATCTAAAGACCCTAATCATCCCCTAAACCTAAGCTCCCAATCACTCCCTAAATCTAAATTTTCACCCCCCCAACTTTAAAGTTACCAGTCATTCTCTAAACCTAATACATCACTCCCGGTTCCTACCCTAAATTCTCTGCTCACTCTCTAAACCTAAAACTCCACTCCCCCATCCCTAACTCTAAACTCATCTCCTGCTCTTTAACCCTAAAAATCTGTCCCACTTTCTAAACCTGCATCCTATGCTAATCACCTTATGAAACCCTAAGCTGCACTCCTACTCCCTCCACTTCGCTCCCCATGTTTGTCACATTTACCTTTATTTATTTATTTTATGTTTGTTTACTAGGATAGTCCGACTGGACTTTTCAGTGGAGGGCCAGGGAGAAAAAAACACAGGTTACAAAGCATACATGATATAAGAAAATACAAACATATTTTGAGACAACCAAAACAAATACCAAAAGTTACAGAGAATGCAAAATGTAAGAAAATACAAACATATGTTGAGACAATCAACTTTAGCTCCTTTAGTTAATATTAACCATAAATGTGTTAAAACATCATACTATTCGGGAAACATCACCACACTTCCGAACAAAGAATATTGTAATATTTAGAGAAACATAGTTCCAATTCAGCTACATATTCAGATAAGATGTAGCAGCACCACTGTCTCTTTGCATTTCTACTAATCCTTATCTGAACCTTACCAGAATATGTAATTTTTCATCCAGAGAAGCAGCCACACTTTCTAGAAAAAAAAAGATGTAATTTTGGTAAAATCATACTGGGACATACATTTAAGATATAATTATATAATTAATAAGGAAAGCAATTTAAGCAGGAAAACAAAGAAAAAAAGTATAAACACAATGTTGGGGTTTTAGGAGTAAAACTAGCATCACTGCTTGAAGATGATACAAACACAACTATACTGATTTTGAAAACGTTAGCGTAATATTACTTTTCATTAGAATTCTGTTTGAATAAAAAAAGTAATAAGTGTTTTTTAGGCTTCCAATGTGCTAGTCTTTACACCACTTGTGTAGTTCTGATTAACAGTAGTGTGGTGGATCAAGTGTCACAATCTTATCTGTCCACATTTAGATATATGTTTTATTACAGTGAAGACAAATGAATACAGACATGCATGCGTTGTGAAAGGCTCTTATCTCAGCTGGGATATGTGTCAGCCCTTCATCTAGAATGGGTGAGATATGTCACAAAAAGGAGACAAAGTCAAGTTGAAAGACTGGAAAGTGGAGGAGGACAGAGTAATCCACAAAGTATAGCTTCTTAACAGATTCCTTTGAAATGGAAATTTAAGCACTGAATTCAAAAGTGAAAATATTTTTAATGTAGAAAGTTCTTTGGATTGACTGTTCACTGTGGTAATCTACTTGAGAGATTTATCTGTGATCTTGTGATCAGGGGATAGTTACCTAGTTCATTGTGAGGTAAATCAGTAATTTAGTTAGAACTGCATAAGTTTCATCAGTTCATTTATAAAAGCCATGGATCTTTTGGTGTGGTTTAATGTTTCTTTGCTTCCTCAATTGTCCTTTTGAGTGATATGTTTTTTCTGTGAGTAGTCCCTCATTTGATGGAGGCTGCAACCTCAGCTCACCTCTTTTTTTCTGTCTTGTGATGTCTCATTTGACTTCTATGGAATCAATGTTCAATGCTGAACTGGTATTTTATTGTAAAAGCTGTTTCAACAATTAGCAAGTGTTTATAAACCGTGAATGATGCAACAAAGTTAATAGCTGGGGCTAATACACCACTAACAGCAGAGCAGGAATAAAAATATTACCTGATTTCAGCTAAGACACTGATGTCACCACAATGATCTTCTCACCTGGTTTAGAACATTTTCTGGAGACATCACTGGTAGAGACTTTCCAAGTTATTTATATGGTGCTAGTTGTTCAATTTTTACATCAATAAAAAAAGGTTTGGGTGATACTTTGGTGGATTGTTTACTTAGATCTTGGTGTCCTATAGGTCACAATTTCCAGAGCATGGGCTGAATTCCAACATACATCTGTGTGTCTAGACAGCAGAAGTTGATAAGGTCAGTAAGAGTTCAGGTAAGTATACATAGGGTATATCCCTTGATGATAAACTGATGAGAAGGCTTTTCAGTTTTGAGTGAGAGTCAAAGATTTTAGTTTGTTACTACAATATCTGTCCAGAAAGAAGTTTGTGCTTGGTGCATGCACATGTTTAAGAATGACACAGTCTTAAAGGTCTCATATTTTTTAAAGTAGATGCCTACAGCTCACTAAAAGTTCCGACATTCTGCATCTTACACTGATTTCAGTGGAAATGTAGTCTTTTATGAAAACTAGAAGAACTCCAAGGAAGATGAAGAAAGTTGGAGTAATAGGCAA